>NC_092110.1:24146046-24201046 GCF_045679555.1 Salvelinus alpinus
GTTCAGTGTCCCGTTCGATATCCTGTATTCAGTGTGTTCTGTATTCTGAAGGGGAGCCAATAACAGCATATAGAAAAGCCGGGGAACGTGTGAAACCTGAACTGCATGTGTCTGGAAGTCTCTCAGACAGTTAATTATGGCTTTCACTTGGTTTGATAGATTACCTACAGTAAGGTGCTGCTCTGAACTCACATTAAACACACATCTGCAGGGCAAACACAACACAGAGGGTTGCCCTGCCCTGACACTCAACACTAACTCGATCTGAGCTGAGACTCACAAAACACACAAGCCAGAGCTGCGGAACTAGAGGAACCAACAGAGAAGTGATAACAGAAGGAAACAGTTCAGACCAAAACAATGGGCTGGGTTAAGTCAAAGCTGCCTCAGAAATGTTTATACAGGGTCTTTGTTGACATACTGTAGCTACTGTCCAATGTACACATGCCTCGTTTTGAAAACTGGAAATCCTCCTTGAAAGCAGTCTACCCGCCCTTTTGAATTTTTTTACACTGATCAAACCCATGCTATTTCAGTTCACCAATAATAGGTGAATTATACAATGTAAGTTTGATTGAATTGAACCCAAGGTGTGAGAAATATTAACTAAGACAAAACAGAAGGGAGATACATGCTAAACTAACAACAGACACAATTATTATCTTAAATGGACACAAACATACAACAACACAAATTAAGTCGAGTGCAACAACAGAGACAGATGATGAGGGTATGATGCAAGCTTTTTTGGGGTGAGAATTCACCCTGTGATTTCCCCATGCAGAGCTGAGAGAGGTGTTGTCTAGGCTAGCTGACAGTGAGTTATTCTTGGGAACAGGGTGGAGAGGTGTCAGGGTGGAGAGGTGTCAGGGTGGAGAGGTGTCAGGGTGGAGAGGTGTCAGGGTGGTGACCTGTGTAACAGACCTCAGATCTCACACCTTGAAAGTTTTTTGGATAGCAGAACCCTTAGTTCTTCATCTCTCTCTGCCTGTCTTGTGAACACTAATACGTTATACAGGGTCTTTGTTTACAAGTCGAGTAGTGAATTGCAAGCATAAATTCAACCACAGAGACCAGGGAGGTTTTTCAATGACTCACAAAGATGGGCACGTATTTGTAGATGGGTAACAAAAAAAACAGACACTGAATATCCCTTTGAGCATGATGAAGTTATTAATTACACTTTGGATGGTGTATGAATACACCCAGTCACTACAAAGATACAGGGGTCCTTCCTAACTCAGTTGCCCGGAGAACGTACTGTAGGAAACAGTTCAGGGACTACACCATGACACAAATGGTGATTTTAAAACGGAATAGAGCTAAGCACAGACAAAATCAGAGGAAAACTTGGTTCAGTCTGCTTTCCAACAGATACTGAGAGACAAATTCACCTTTCAGCAGGACAATAACCTAAAACTCAAGGCCAAATATACAGTGCCTTTGGAAGGTATTCAGACCCCTTGATTTTTTCCACATTTTGTTATGTTACAACCTTATTCTAAAATGTAATAAAATAAAAAAATGTCCTTAGCAATCTACACACAATACCCAATAATGACTAAGCGAAAACAGGTTTTTAGAAATTTTAGCAAATGTATAAAAAATATTGTCACGCCCTGACCATAGTAAGCTGTATTTTCTCTGTGTTGGTTGGGGCGTGATAGTGACGTGGGTGGGTCATCTAGGTGTTTTGTATTTCTATGGTGGCCTGATATGGTTCCCAATCAGAGGCAGCTGTTTATCGTTGTCTCTGATTGGGGATCATATTTAGGTAGCCATTTCCCCATTGGTATTCGTGGGATCTTGTCTACGGATAGTTGCCTGAGTGCACAACAGTAGCTTCACGTTTCGTTTGTGCTTATTTGTTTTGTTAGGTGAGTTTCGGTTTATTAAAAATATGTGGAACTCTACTCACGCTGCGCCTTGGTCTATTCATTACGACGAGCGTGACAAATATTTACATACTGTAAGTATTCAGACCCTTTGCTATGAGACTCAGGTGCTCAGGTGCATCCTGTTTCCATTGATCATCCTTGAGATGTTTCTACAACTTGATTGGAGTCCATCTGTGGTAAATTCAATTGATTAGACATGATTTAGAAAGGCACACACCTGTCTATATAAGGTCCCACAGTTGACAGTGCATGTCAGAGCAAAAACCAAGCCATGAGGTCAAAGGAATTGTCCGTAGAGCTCCGAGACAGGGTTGTGTCGAAGCACAGATCTGGGGAAGGGTACCAAAAAATGTCTGCAGCATTGGAGGTCCCATAGAACACAGTGGCCTCCATCATTCTTAAATTGAAAACGTTTGGAACCACCAAGACTCTTCCTAGAGCTGGCCACCCGACTAAACTGAGTAGTCCGGGAGAAGGACATTGGTCAGGGAGGTTACCAAGAACCCGATGGTCAGTTCTTTTGTAGAGATGGGAAAACCTTCCAGAAGGACAACCATCTCTGCAGCACCACCAATCAGGCCTTTACGGCAGAGTGGTGAGATGGAAGCCACTACTCAGTAAAAGGCACATGACAGACCACTTGGAGTTTGCCAAAAGGCACCTAAAGACTCTCAGACCATGAGAAACAAGATTCTCTGGACTGATAAAACCAACATTGAACTCTTTGGCCTGAATGCCAAGCGTAACATCTGGAGGAAACCTGGCACCATCCCTACGGCGAGCATGGTGGTGGCAGCATCATACTGTAGGGATGTTTTTCATCGTCAGGGACTAGGAGACTAGTCAGGATCGAGGAAAAGATTAACGGAGCAAAGTACAGAGAGATCCTTGATCAAAACCTGCTCCAGAGCGCTCAAGACCTCAGACTGGGGCAAAAGATCATCTCCCAACAGGACAACGACCCTAAGCACACAGCCAAGACAATGCAAGAATGGCTTCGGGACAAGTCTCTGAATGTCCTTGAGTGGCCCAGCCAGAGCCCGGACTTGAACCCAATCAAACATATCTGGAAAGAACTAAAAATAGCTGTGCAGCAACGCTCCCCATCCAACCTGACAGAGCTTGAGAGGATGTGCAGAAAAGAATGAGAGAAACTCCCCAAATACAGGTGTGCCAAGATTGTAGTGTCATACCCAAGAAGACTCAATGCTGTAATCGCTACCAAAGGTGCTTCAAACAACTACTGAGTAAAGGGTCTGAATACTTATGTAAATGTAATTTTTAATTTAAAAAATATATATTAAGCACAAAGAAAAACAATGAATTTTGGTTAGTCATTATGAGGTATTGTGTGTAGATTGATGAGTAAAACATATTTTTTATACATTTTAGAATAAGGCTGTAACGTAACAAAATGTGGAAAAAGTCAAGGGGTCTGAATACTGAATACTATTGAGCAAATATTGTACAAACCAGGAGTGAAAAGCTCGGGACTTACCCAGAAAGACTGACAGCTGTAGTCACTGCCAAAGGTGATTCTAACACGTATGTGTGAATACTATCAAATCAAGATATACAGTATTAGTGTTTTAGCTTTCATTAACTTAAAAAAATGTCTCTTCCACTTTGACATTGAAGAGTATTTGGTGTAGATCATTGAAAAAAAAGACAATCAAATCAATTTTAATCCCTATTTGTAAAACAACAACATGTGGAAAAAGTCAAGTGGTGTGAATACTTTCGGAAGGCACTGTATGTGCACATAACTTACATTTCAATCCAAATTTCCCATTGATGCATGATTTATGTGAATGTCTAAATGAGGCGCAACTATCTCAAGCTAGGATTCAGCCCTCAGAACATAATGAACCATTTAGCTGATTCAGGAAAATCCAAGAGCGATACAGTACTATATATTGCTTGCAGTATTTTCTTCAGATAGCATTTTCTCAGAAAGACTCTCTCATTAAACCAATTACTCCGTCATTCATTTGGAAAAACACTTTGTAATGCTTCCTGTTAGCAGCAGCTGCTGTGTTTACAATTGCACAAGTTAAAAGCTTTACTGTTTAGCAAACATCCTTTTGCAATCTTACATGAAGTGATTTTTTTCTCCCTCTTCTTGTGCATGGCCTATTATGGCATTTTGCTTGTGATAAAAAGTCAGAGAGTGAAAAATGTCCCCAATAGGCAGCTGCACGCTACAGCTAACGCGTCAAAATCAGTTCCAGACCCCTCCGAGCCGGATCAAGGGGAAGGGGAGAGAGGCACAGTGAGAGGAAACAAAAGCAAAATAAATTAATTGCAAATGTACTGTATCTGAGGGGGAGAGAGAGGAGGCGTCAGAGAGGCTATGTATCTGACAGGGGGAATGAGGTGGTGTAAGAAGAAATGAAAGAGAGAGTATGGCAATGTATGTGAGAGGGTTGTGATGCAGAGGTATTCTAGGGAGAGAGTGGTATGAACCAGAGGTATTCTAGGGAGAGAGTGGTATGAACCAGAGGTATTCTAGGGAGAGAGTGGTATGAACCAGAGGTATTCTAGGGAGAGAGTGGTATGAACCAGAGGTATTCTAGGGAGAGAGTGGTATGAACCAGAGGTATTCTAGGGAGAGAGTGGTATGAACCAGAGGTATTCTAGGGAGAGAGTGGTATGAACCAGAGGTATTCTAGGGAGAGAGTGGTATGAACCAGAGGTATTCTAGGGAGAGAGTGGTATGAACCAGAGGTATTCTAGGGAGAGAGTGGTATGAACCAGAGGTATTCTAGGGAGAGAGTGGTATGAACCAGAGGTATTCTAGGGAGAGACAGTGGTATGAACCAGAGGTATTCTAGGGAGAGACAGTGATATGAACCAGAGGTATTCTTGTTATGCTGGTGAATGAGGACCCAAAAGCGACGTAATAGAAACAGAGTCTTTATTCCAGTCTTAAACAAACAATGATTCTCCTGGATATTATCAAAGGTTAATCCAAAACAGGAAACTGAAATCCTCTCGTCAGTAGAGAGGAACGACTGGAGACGCGACCACAGACTGCAGGTCGCTTCAGGAAGGCACAGGCCGTAGCTGACATAGACACCTGCTCACACGCAGCATCTGAAGAAGGCAAAAACACGACAGGGCGGAACAAGGACACAGAACAGCAAACATCAAACAAGAATCCGACAAGGACAGAAGCGGAAAACAGAGGGGGAAATAGGGACTCAAATCAGAGGGCAAAATAGGGGACAGGTGTGAAAGAGTAAAAGAGGTCGTTAGGAGAATGAGAAACAGCTGGGAGCAGGAACGGAACGATAGAGAGAGAGAGCGGGAGAGGGAGAGAGGGAGGAGGAGAGAGAGGGATAGAAAGAGGGAAAGAACCTAATAAGACCAGCAGAGGGAAGCACAGGGACAAGACATGATGATCAAAGACAAAACATGACAGTACCCCCCCACTCACCGAGCGCCTCCTGGCGCACTCGAGGAGGAACCCTGGCGGCAACGAAGGAAATCATCAATCAACGAACGGTCCAGCACGTCCCGAGATGGAACCCAACTCCCCTCCTCAGGACCGTAACCCTCCCAATCCACTAAGTACTGGTGACCACGTCCCCGAGAACGCATGTCCATGATCTTCCGTACCTTGTAAATAGGTGCGCCCTCGACAAGGACGGGGGGGGGGGAGGGAAGACGAACGGGGGCGCGAAGAAAAGGCTTGACACAAGAGACATGGAAGACAGGGTGGACGCGACGAAGATGTCGCGGAAGAAGCAGTCGCACAGCGACAGGATTGACGACCTGAGAGACACGGAACGGACCAATGAACCGCGGAGTCAACTTGCGAGAAGCTGTCGTAAGGGGAAGGTTACGAGTGGAAAGCCACACTCTCTGACCGCGACAATACCTAGGACTCTTAATCCTACGTTTATTGGCGGCTCTCACAGTCTGCGCCCTGTAACGGCAAAGTGCAGACCTGACCCTCCTCCAGGTGCGCTCACAACGTTGGACAAAAGCCTGAGCGGAGGGAACGCTGGACTCGGCGAGCTGGGACGAGAACAGAGGAGGCTGGTACCCAAGACTACTCTGAAACGGAGATAGCCCGGTAGCAGACGAAGGAAGCGAGTTGTGAGCGTACTCAGCCCAGGGGAGCTGTTCTGCCCAAGACGCAGGGTTTCGAAACGAAAGGCTGCGTAATATGCGACCAATCGACTGATTGGCCCTTTCTGCTTGACCGTTAGACTGGGGATGAAACCCGGAAGAGAGACTGACGGAAGCACCAATCAAACGACAGAACTCCCTCCAAAACTGTGACGTGAATTGCGGGCCTCTGTCTGAAACGGCGTCTAACGGGAGACCATGAATTCTGAACACATTCTCAATGATGATTTGTGCCGTCTCCTTAGCGGAAGGAAGCTTAGCGAGGGGAATGAAATGTGCCGCCTTAGAGAACCTATCGATAACCGTAAGAATCACAGTCTTCCCCGCAGACGAAGGCAGACCGGTAATAAAGTCTAAGGCGATGTGAGACCATGGTCGAGAAGGAATGGGAAGCGGTCTGAGACGACCGGCAGGAGGAGAGTTACCTGACTTAGTCTGCGCGCAGTCCGAACAAGCAGCCAGGAAACGGCGCGTGTCCCGCTCCTGAGTAGGCCACCAAAACCGCTGGCGAATAGAAGCAAGCGTACCCCGAACGCCGGGGTGGCCAGCTAACTTGGCAGAATGAGCCCACTGAAGAACAGCCAGACGAGTAGAGACAGGAACGAACAGAAGGTTACTAGGACAAGCGCGCGGCGACGCAGTGTGAGTGAGTGCTTGCTTTACCTGTCTCTCAATTCCCCAGACAGTCAACCCGACAACACGCCCTTCAGGGAGAATCCCCTCGGGGTCGGTAGAAGCCACAGAAGAACTAAAGAGACGGGATAAGGCATCAGGCTTGGTGTTCTTATTTCCCGGGCGATAGGAAATCACGAACTCGAAACGAGCGAAAAACAACGCCCAACGAGCTTGACGTGCATTAAGTCGTTTGGCAGAACGGATGTACTCAAGGTTCTTATGGTCAGTCCAAACGACAAAAGGGACGGTCGCCCCCTCCAACCACTGTCGCCATTCGCCTATGGCTAAGCGGATGGCGAGCAGTTCGCGGTTACCCACATCATAGTTGCGTTCCGATGGCGACAGGCGATGAGAAAAGTAAGCGCAAGGATGGACCTTATCGTCAGACTGGAAGCGCTGGGACAGAATGGCTCCCACGCCCACCTCTGAAGCGTCAACCTCGACAATGAATTGTTTAGTGACGTCAGGAGTAACAAGGATAGGGGCGGATGTAAAACGCTTCTTGAGGAGATCAAAAGCTCCCTGGGCGGAACCGGACCACTTAAAGCAAGTCTTGACAGAAGTCAGAGCTGTGAGAGGGGCAGCCACTTGACCGAAATTACGAATGAAACGCCGATAGAAATTAGCGAAACCGAGAAAGCGCTGCAACTCGACACGTGACTTAGGAACGGGCCAATCGCTGACAGCCTGGACCTTAGCGGGATCCATCTGAATGCCTTCAGCGGAAATAACAGAACCGAGAAAAGTGACAGAGGAGACATGAAAGGCGCACTTCTCAGCCTTCACGTAGAGACAATTCTCTAAAAGGCGCTGGAGTACACGTCGAACGTGCTGAACATGAATCTCGAGTGACGGTGAAAAAATCAGGATATCGTCAAGGTAAACGAAAACAAAGATGTTCAGCATGTCTCTCAGTACATCATTAACTAATGCCTGAAAGACAGCTGGAGCATTAGCGAGACCGAACGGCAGAACCCGGTATTCAAAATGCCCTAACGGAGTGTTAAACGCCGTCTTCCACTCGTCCCCCTCTCTGATGCGTACGAGATGGTAAGCGTTACGAAGGTCCAACTTAGTAAAGAACCTGGCTCCCTGCAGAATCTCGAAGGCTGACGACATAAGGGGAAGCGGATAACGATTCTTAACCGTTATGTCATTCAGCCCTCGATAATCCACGCAGGGGCGCAGAGTACCGTCCTTCTTCTTAACAAAGAAAAACCCCGCTCCGGCGGGAGAGGAAGAAGGCACCACGGTACCGGCGTCGAGAGAAACAGACAGATAATCCTCGAGAGCCTTACGTTCGGGAGCCGACAGAGAGTATAGTCTACCCCGAGGGGGAGTGGTCCCCGGAAGGAGATCAATACAACAATCATACGACCGGTGAGGAGGAAGAGAGTTGGCTCTGGACCGACTGAAGACCGTGCGTAGATCATGACATTCCTCCGGCACTCCTGTCAAATCACCAGGTTCCTCCTGAGTAGAGGGGACAGAAGAAACAGGAGGGATAGCAGACATTAAACACTTCACATGACAAGAAACGTTCCAGGATAGGATAGAATTACTAGACCAATTAATAGAAGGATTATGACATACTAGCCAGGGATGACCCAAAACAACAGGTGTAAAAGGTGAACGAAAAATCAAAAAGGAAATGGTCTCACTGTGGTTACCAGATACTGTGAGGGTTAAAGGTAGTGTCTCACATCTGATACTGGGGAGAGGACTACCATCTAAGGCGAACATGGGCGTGGGCTTCCCTAACTGTCTGAGAGGAATGTCATGTTTCCGAGCCCATGCTTCGTCCATAAAACAACCCTCAGCCCCAGAGTCTATCAAGGCACTGCAGGAAGCAGCCGAACCGGTCCAGCGTAGATGGACCGACAAGGTAGTACAGGATCTTGATGGAGAGACCTGAGTAGTAGCGCTCACCAGTAGCCCTCCGCTTACTGATGAGCTCTGGCTTTTACTGGACATGACATGACAAAATGTCCAGCAGAACCGCAATAGAGGCAAAGGCGGTTGGTGATTCTCCGTTCCCTCTCCTTAGTCGAGATGCGAATACCTCCCAGCTGCATGGGCTCAGTCTCTGAGCCGATGGGAGGAGATGGTTGAGATGCGGAGAGGGGAAACACCGTTAACGCGAGCTCTCTTCCACGAGCTCGGTGACGAAGATCTACCCGTCGTTCTATGCGGATGGCGAGTGCAATCAAAGAGTCCACGCTGGAAGGAACCTCCCGGGAGAGAATCTCATCCTTAACCTCAGCGTGGAGTCCCTCCAGAAAACGAGCGAGCAACGCCGGCTCGTTCCAGTCACTGGATGCAGCAAGAGTGCGAAACTCTATAGAGTAATCCGTTATGGATCGATCACCTTGACATAGGGAAGCCAGGGCCCTGGAAGCCTCCTTCCCAAAAACTGAACGATCAAAAACCCGTATCATCTCCTCTTTAAAGTTCAGATAAACGTTAGAACACTCTGCCCTTGCCTCCCAGATAGCTGTGCCCCACTCCCGAGCCCGACCAGTAAGGAGTGATATGACGTAAGCGATCCGAGCTCTCTCTCTTGAGTATGTGTTGGGCTGGAGAGAGAACACAATATCACACTGGGTGAGAAAGGAGCGACACTCAGTGGGCTGCCCAGAGTAACATGGTGGGTTATTAACCCTAGGTTCCGGAGACTCGGAAGACCAGGAAGTAGCTGGTGGCACGAGACGAAGACTCTGAAACTGTCCTGAGAGATCGGAGACGTGAGCGGCCAGGGTCTCAACGGCATGACGAGCAGCAGACAATTCCTGCTCGTGTCTGCCGAGCATTGCTCCCTGGATCTCGACGGCAGTGTTGCGAGAATCCGTAGTCGCTGGGTCCATTCTTGGTCGGATTCTTCTGTTATGCTGGTGAATGAGGACCCAAAAGCGACGTAATAGAAACAGAGTCTTTATTCCAGTCTTAAACAAACAATGATTCTCCTGGATATTATCAAAGGTTAATCCAAAACAGGAAACTGAAATCCTCTCGTCAGTAGAGAGGAACGACTGGAGACGCGACCACAGACTGCAGGTCGCTTCAGGAAGGCACAGGCCGTAGCTGACATAGACACCTGCTCACACGCAGCATCTGAAGAAGGCAAAAACACGACAGGGCGGAACAAGGACACAGAACAGCAAACATCAAACAAGAATCCGACAAGGACAGAAGCGGAAAACAGAGGGGGAAATAGGGGACAGGTGTGAAAGAGTAAAAGAGGTCGTTAGGAGAATGAGAAACAGCTGGGAGCAGGAACGGAACGATAGAGAGAGAGAGTGGGAGAGGGAGAGAGGGAGGAGGAGAGAGAGGGATAGAAAGAGGGAAAGAACCTAATAAGACCAGCAGAGGGAAGCACAGGGACAAGACATGATGATCAAAGACAAAACATGACAATTCTAGGGAGAGACAGTGGTATGAACCAGAGGTATTCTAGGGAGAGAGTGGTATGAACCAGAGGTATTCTAGGGAGAGACAGTGATATGAACCAGAGGTATTCTAGGGAGAGACAGTGGTATGAACCAGAGGTATTCTAGGGAGAGACAGTGGTATGAACCAGAGGTATACTAGGGAGAGACAGTGGTATGAACAAGAGGTATTCTAGGGAGAGACAGTGGTATGAACCAGAGGTATTCTAGGGAGAGAGTGGTATGAACCAGAGGTATTCTAGGGAGAGAGTGGTATGAACCAGAGGTATTCTAGGGAGAGAGTGGTATGAACCAGAGGTATTCTAGGGAGAGAGTGGTTTGAACCAGAGGTATTCTAGGGAGAGACAGTGGTATGAACCAGAGGTATTCTAGGGAGAGACAGTGGTATGAACCAGAGGTATTCTAGGGAGAGAGTGGTATGAACCAGAGGTATTCTAGGGAGAGAGTGGTATGAACCAGAGGTATTCTAGGGAGAGAGTGGTATGAACCAGAGGTATTCTAGGGAGAGAGTGGTATGAACCAGAGGTATTCTAGGGAGAGAGTGGTATGAACCAGAGGTATTCTAGGGAGAGAGTGGTATGAACCAGAGGTATTCTAGGGAGAGAGTGGTATGAACCAGAGGTATTCTAGGGAGAGACAGTGGTATGAACCAGAGGTATTCTAGGGAGAGAGTGGTATGAACCAGAGGTATTCTAGGGAGAGAGTGGTATGAACCAGAGGTATTCTAGGGAGAGAGTGGTATGAACCAGAGGTATTCTAGGGAGAGAGTGGTATGAACCAGAGGTATTCTAGGGAGAGAGTGGTATGAACCAGAGGTATTCTAGGGAGAGAGTGGTATGAACCAGAGGTATTCTAGGGAGAGAGTGGTATGAACCAGAGGTATTCTAGGGAGAGAGTGGTATGAACCAGAGGTATTCTAGGGAGAGAGTGGTATGAACCAGAGGTATTCTAGGGAGAGAGTGGTATGAACCAGAGGTATTCTAGGGAGAGAGTGGTATGAACCAGAGGTATTCTAGGGAGAGACAGTGGTATGAACCAGAGGTATTCTAGGGAGAGACAGTGATATGAACCAGAGGTATTCTAGGGAGAGACAGTGGTATGAACCAGAGGTATTCTAGGGAGAGAGTGGTATGAACCAGAGGTATTCTAGGGAGAGACAGTGATATGAACCAGAGGTATTCTAGGGAGAGACAGTGGTATGAACCAGAGGTATTCTAGGGAGAGACAGTGGTATGAACCAGAGGTATACTAGGGAGAGACAGTGGTATGAACAAGAGGTATTCTAGGGAGAGACAGTGGTATGAACCAGAGGTATTCTAGGGAGAGAGTGGTATGAACCAGAGGTATTCTAGGGAGAGAGTGGTATGAACCAGAGGTATTCTAGGGAGAGAGTGGTATGAACCAGAGGTATTCTAGGGAGAGAGTGGTTTGAACCAGAGGTATTCTAGGGAGAGACAGTGGTATGAACCAGAGGTATTCTAGGGAGAGACAGTGGTATGAACCAGAGGTATTCTAGGGAGAGAGTGGTATGAACCAGAGGTATTCTAGGGAGAGAGTGGTATGAACCAGAGGTATTCTAGGGAGAGAGTGGTATGAACCAGAGGTATTCTAGGGAGAGAGTGGTATGAACCAGAGGTATTCTAGGGAGAGAGTGGTATGAACCAGAGGTATTCTAGGGAGAGAGTGGTATGAACCAGAGGTATTCTAGGGAGAGACAGTGGTATGAACCAGAGGTATTCTAGGGAGAGAGTGGTATGAACCAGAGGTATTCTAGGGAGAGACAGTGGTATGAACCAGAGGTATTCTAGGGAGAGACAGTGATATGAACCAGAGGTATTCTAGGGAGAGACAGTGGTATGAACCAGAGGTATTCTAGGGAGAGAGTGGTATGAACCAGAGGTATTCTAGGGAGAGACAGTGGTATGAACCAGCAGTATTCTAGGGAGAGACTATGGTATGAACCAGAGGTATTCTAGGGAGAGACAGTGGTATGAACCAGAGGTATTCTAGGGAGAGACAGTGATATGAACCAGAGGTATTCTAGGGAGAGACAGTGGTATGAACCAGAGGTATTCTAGGGAGAAACAATGATATGAACCAGAGTTATTCTAGGGAGAGAGTGGTATGAACCAGAGGTATTCTAGGGAGAGAGTGGTATGAACCAGAGGTATTCTAGGGAGAGACAGTGGTATGAACCAGAGGTATTCTAGGGAGAGACAGTGATATGAACCAGAGGTATTCTAGGGAGAGACAGTGGTATGAACCAGAGGTATTCTAGGGAGAGAGTGGTATGAACCAGAGGTATTCTAGGGAGAGACAGTGATATGAACCAGAGGTATTCTAGGGAGAGACAGTGGTATGAACCAGAGGTATTCTAGGGAGAGACAGTGGTATGAACCAGAGGTATTCTAGGGAGAGACAGTGGTATGAACCAGAGGTATTCTAGGGAGAGACAGTGATATGAACCAGAGGTATTCTAGGGAGAGACAGTGATATGAACCAGAGGTATTCTAGGGAGAGACAGTGATATGAACCAGAGGTATTCTAGGGAGAGAGTGGTATGAACCAGAGGTATTCTAGGGAGAGACAGTGGTATGAATCAGAGGTATTCTAGGGAGAGACAGTGGTAAGAACCAGAGGTATTCTAGGGAGAGACAGTGGTATGAACCAGAGGTATTCTAGGGAGAGAGTGGTATGAACCAGAGGTATTCTAGGGAGAGAGTGGTATGAACCAGAGGTATTCTAGGGAGAGAGTGGTATGAACCAGAGGTATTCTAGGGAGAGAGTGGTATGAACCAGAGGTATTCTAGGGAGAGAGTGGTATGAACCAGAGGTATTCTAGGGAGAGAGTGGTATGAACCAGAGGTATTCTAGGGAGAGAGTGGTATGAACCAGAGGTATTCTAGGGAGAGAGTGGTATGAACCAGAGGTATTCTAGGGAGTTAGTGGTATGAACCAGAGGTATTCTAGGGAGAGACAGTGGTATGAACCAGAGGTATTCTAGGGAGAGACAGTGGTATGAACCAGAGGTATTCTAGGGAGAGAGTGGTATGAACCAGAGGTATTCTAGGGAGAGACAGTGATATGAACCAGAGGTATTCTAGGGAGAGACAGTGGTATGAACCAGAGGTATTCTAGGGAGAGACAGTGGTATGAACCAGAGGTATTCTAGGGAGAGACAGTGGTATGAACCAGAGGTATTCTAGGGAGAGACAGTGATATGAACCAGAGGTATTCTAGGGAGAGACAGTGATATGAACCAGAGGTATTCTAGGGAGAGACAGTGATATGAACCAGAGGTATTCTAGGGAGAGAGTGGTATGAACCAGAGGTATTCTAGGGAGAGACAGTGGTATGAATCAGAGGTATTCTAGGGAGAGACAGTGGTAAGAACCAGAGGTATTCTAGGGAGAGACAGTGGTATGAACCAGAGGTATTCTAGGGAGAGAGTGGTATGAACCAGAGGTATTCTAGGGAGAGAGTGGTATGAACCAGAGGTATTCTAGGGAGAGAGTGGTATGAACCAGAGGTATTCTAGGGAGAGAGTGGTATGAACCAGAGGTATTCTAGGGAGAGAGTGGTATGAACCAGAGGTATTCTAGGGAGAGAGTGGTATGAACCAGAGGTATTCTAGGGAGAGAGTGGTATGAACCAGAGGTATTCTAGGGAGAGAGTGGTATGAACCAGAGGTATTCTAGGGAGTTAGTGGTATGAACCAGAGGTATTCTAGGGAGAGACAGTGGTATGAACCAGAGGTATTCTAGGGAGAGACAGTGGTATGAACCAGAGGTATTCTAGGGAGAGACAGTGATATGAACCAGAGGTATTCTAGGGAGAGACAGTGGTATGAACCAGAGGAATTCTAGGGAGAGACAGTGGTATGAACCAGAGGTATTCTAGGGAGAGACAGTGGTATGAACCAGAGGTATTCTAGGGAGAGACAGTGATATGAACCAGAGGTATTCTAGGGAGAGACAGTGATATGAACCAGAGGTATTCTAGGGAGAGACAGTGGTATGAACCAGAGGTATTCTAGGGAGAGACAGTGATATGAACCAGAGGTATTCTAGGGAGAGACAGTGATATGAACCAGAGGTATTCTAGGGAGAGACAGTGATATGAACCAGAGGTATTCTAGGGAGAGAGTGGTATGAACCAGAGGTATTCTAGGGAGAGACAGTGGTATGAATCAGAGGTATTCTAGGGAGAGACAGTGGTATGAACCAGAGGTATTCTAGGGAGAGACAGTGGTATGAACCAGAGGTATTCTAGGGAGAGAGTGGTATGAACCAGAGGTATTCTAGGGAGAGAGTGGTATGAACCAGAGGTATTCTAGGGAGAGAGTGGTATGAACCAGAGGTATTCTAGGGAGAGAGTGGTATGAACCAGAGGTATTCTAGGGTGAGAGTGGTATGAACCAGAGGTATTCTAGGGAGAGAGTGGTATGAACCAGAGGTATTCTAGGGAGAGAGTGGTATGAACCAGAGGTATTCTAGGGAGAGACAGTGGTATGAACCAGAGGTATTCTAGGGAGAGAGTGGTATGAACCAGAGGTATTCTAGGGAGAGAGTGGTATGAACCAGAGGTATTCTAGGGAGAGAGTGGTATGAACCAGAGGTATTCTAGGGAGAGAGTGGTATGAACCAGAGGTATTCTAGGGAGAGAGTGGTATGAACCAGAGGTATTCTAGGGAGAGAGTGGTATGAACCAGAGGTATTCTAGGGAGAGAGTGGTATGAACCAGAGGTATTCTAGGGAGAGAGTGGTATGAACCAGAGGTATTCTAGGGAGTTAGTGGTATGAACCAGAGGTATTCTAGGGAGAGACAGTGGTATGAACCAGAGGTATTCTAGGGAGAGACAGTGGTATGAACCAGAGGTATTCTAGGGAGAGAGTGGTATGAACCAGAGGTATTCTAGGGAGAGACAGTGATATGAACCAGAGGTATTCTAGGGAGAGACAGTGGTATGAACCAGAGGTATTCTAGGGAGAGACAGTGGTATGAACCAGAGGTATTCTAGGGAGAGACAGTGGTATGAACCAGAGGTATTCTAGGGAGAGACAGTGATATGAACCAGAGGTATTCTAGGGAGAGACAGTGATATGAACCAGAGGTATTCTAGGGAGAGACAGTGATATGAACCAGAGGTATTCTAGGGAGAGAGTGGTATGAACCAGAGGTATTCTAGGGAGAGACAGTGGTATGAATCAGAGGTATTCTAGGGAGAGACAGTGGTAAGAACCAGAGGTATTCTAGGGAGAGACAGTGGTATGAACCAGAGGTATTCTAGGGAGAGAGTGGTATGAACCAGAGGTATTCTAGGGAGAGAGTGGTATGAACCAGAGGTATTCTAGGGAGAGAGTGGTATGAACCAGAGGTATTCTAGGGAGAGAGTGGTATGAACCAGAGGTATTCTAGGGAGAGAGTGGTATGAACCAGAGGTATTCTAGGGAGAGAGTGGTATGAACCAGAGGTATTCTAGGGAGAGAGTGGTATGAACCAGAGGTATTCTAGGGAGAGAGTGGTATGAACCAGAGGTATTCTAGGGAGTTAGTGGTATGAACCAGAGGTATTCTAGGGAGAGACAGTGGTATGAACCAGAGGTATTCTAGGGAGAGACAGTGGTATGAACCAGAGGTATTCTAGGGAGAGACAGTGATATGAACCAGAGGTATTCTAGGGAGAGACAGTGGTATGAACCAGAGGAATTCTAGGGAGAGACAGTGGTATGAACCAGAGGTATTCTAGGGAGAGACAGTGGTATGAACCAGAGGTATTCTAGGGAGAGACAGTGATATGAACCAGAGGTATTCTAGGGAGAGACAGTGATATGAACCAGAGGTATTCTAGGGAGAGACAGTGGTATGAACCAGAGGTATTCTAGGGAGAGACAGTGATATGAACCAGAGGTATTCTAGGGAGAGACAGTGATATGAACCAGAGGTATTCTAGGGAGAGACAGTGATATGAACCAGAGGTATTCTAGGGAGAGAGTGGTATGAACCAGAGGTATTCTAGGGAGAGACAGTGGTATGAATCAGAGGTATTCTAGGGAGAGACAGTGGTATGAACCAGAGGTATTCTAGGGAGAGACAGTGGTATGAACCAGAGGTATTCTAGGGAGAGAGTGGTATGAACCAGAGGTATTCTAGGGAGAGAGTGGTATGAACCAGAGGTATTCTAGGGAGAGAGTGGTATGAACCAGAGGTATTCTAGGGAGAGAGTGGTATGAACCAGAGGTATTCTAGGGTGAGAGTGGTATGAACCAGAGGTATTCTAGGGAGAGAGTGGTATGAACCAGAGGTATTCTAGGGAGAGAGTGGTATGAACCAGAGGTATTCTAGGGAGAGACAGTGGTATGAACCAGAGGTATTCTAGGGAGAGAGTGGTATGAACCAGAGGTATTCTAAGGAGAGACAGTGGTATGAACCAGAGGTATTCTAGGGAGAGACAGTGATATGAACCAGAGGTATTCTAGGGAGAGACAGTGGTATGAACCAGAGGTATTCTAGGAAGAGAGTGGTATGAACCAGAGGTATTCTAGGGAGAGAGTGGTATGAACCAGAGGTATTCTAGGGAGAGACAGTGGTATGAACCAGCAGTATTCTAGGGAGAGACTATGGTATGAACCAGAGGTATTCTAGGGAGAGACAGTGGTGTGAACCAGAGGTATTCTAGGGAGAGACAGTGATATGAACCAGAGGTATTCTAGGTAGAGACAGTGGTATGAACCAGAGGTATTCTAGGGAGAAACAGTGATATGAACCAGAGTTATTCTAGGGAGAGAGTGGTATGAACAAGAGGTATTCTAGGGAGAGAGTGGTATGAACCAGAGGTATTCTAGGGAGAGAGTGGTATGAACCAGAGGTATTCTAGGGAGAGACAGTGGTATGAACCAGAGGTATTCTAGGGAGAGAGTGGTATGAACCAGAGGTATTCTAGGGAGTGAGTGGTATGAACCAGAGGTATTCTAGGGAGAGAGTGGTATGAACCAGAGGTATTCTAGGGAGAGAGTGGTATGAACCAGAGGTATTCTAGGGAGAGAGTGGTATGAACCAGAGGTATTCTAGGGAGAGAGTGGTATGAACCAGAGGTATTCTAGGGAGTTAGTGGTATGAACCAGAGGTATTCTAGGGAGAGACAGTGGTATGAACCAGAGGTATTCTAGGGAGAGACAGTGGTATGAACCAGAGGTATTCTAGGGAGAGAGTGGTATGAACCAGAGGTATTCTAGGGAGAGACAGTGATATGAACCAGAGGTATTCTAGGGAGAGACAGTGGTATGAACCAGAGGAATTCTAGGGAGAGACAGTGGTATGAACCAGAGGTATTCTAGGGAGAGACAGTGGTATGAACCAGAGGTATTCTAGGGAGAGAGTGGTATGAACCAGAGGTATTCTAGGGAGAGAGTGGTATGAACCAGAGGTATTCTAGGGAGAGAGTGGTATGAACCAGAGGTATTCTAGGGAGAGAGTGGTATGAACCAGAGGTATTCTAGGGAGAGAGTGGTATGAACCAGAGGTATTCTAGGGAGAGAGTGGTATGAACCAGAGGTATTCTAGGGAGTTAGTGGTATGAACCAGAGGTATTCTAGGGAGAGACAGTGGTATGAACCAGAGGTATTCTAGGGAGAGACAGTGGTATGAACCAGAGGTATTCTAGGGAGAGAGTGGTATGAACCAGAGGTATTCTAGGGAGAGACAGTGATATGAACCAGAGGTATTCTAGGGAGAGACAGTGGTATGAACCAGAGGAATTCTAGGGAGAGACAGTGGTATGAACCAGAGGTATTCTAGGGAGAGACAGTGGTATGAACCAGAGGTATTCTAGGGAGAGACAGTGATATGAACCAGAGGTATTCTAGGGAGAGACAGTGATATGAACCAGAGGTATTCTAGGGAGAGACAGTGATATGAACCAGAGGTATTCTAGGGAGAGAGTGGTATGAACCAGAGGTATTCTAGGGAGAGACAGTGGTATGAATCAGAGGTATTCTAGGGAGAGACAGTGGTATGAACCAGAGGTATTCTAGGGAGAGACAGTGGTATGAACCAGAGGTATTCTAGGGAGAGAGTGGTATGAACCAGAGGTATTCTAGGGAGAGAGTGGTATGAACCAGAGGTATTCTAGGGAGAGAGTGGTATGAACCAGAGGTATTCTAGGGAGAGAGTGGTATGAACCAGAGGTATTCTAGGGTGAGAGTGGTATGAACCAGAGGTATTCTAGGGAGAGAGTGGTATGAACCAGAGGTATTCTAGGGAGAGAGTGGTATGAACCAGAGGTATTCTAGGGAGAGACAGTGGTATGAACCAGAGGTATTCTAGGGAGAGAGTGGTATGAACCAGAGGTTTTCTAGGGAGAGACAGTGGTATGAACCAGAGGTATTCTAGGGAGAGACAGTGATATGAACCAGAGGTATTCTAGGGAGAGACAGTGGTATGAACCAGAGGTATTCTAGGGAGAGAGTGGTATGAACCAGAGGTATTCTAGGGAGAGAGTGGTATGAACCAGAGGTATTCTAGGGAGAGACAGTGGTATGAACCAGCAGTATTCTAGAGAGAGACTATGGTATGAACCAGAGGTATTCTAGGGAGAGACTATGGTATGAACCAGAGGTATTCTAGGGAGAGACAGTGGTGTGAACCAGAGGTATTCTAGGGAGAGACAGTGATATGAACCAGAGGTATTCTAGGTAGAGACAGTGGTATGAACCAGAGGTATTCTAGGGAGAAACAGTGATATGAACCAGAGTTATTCTAGGGAGAGAGTGGTATGAACAAGAGGTATTCTAGGGAGAGACAGTGGTATGAACCAGAGGTATTCTAGGGAGAGACAGTGGTATGAACCAGAGGTATTCTAGGGAGAGACAGTGGTATGAACCAGAGGTATTCTAGGGAGAGAGTGGTATGAACCAGAGGTATTCTAGGGAGAGAGTGGTATGAACCAGAGGTATTCTAGGGAGAGAGTGGTATGAACCAGAGGTATTCTAGGGAGAGAGTGGTATGAACCAGAGGTATTCTAGGGAGAGAGTGGTATGAACCAGAGGTATTCTAGGGAGAGAGTGGTATGAACCAGAGGTATTCTAGGGAGAGACAGTGGTATGAACCAGAGGTATTCTAGGGAGAGAGTGGTATGAACCAGAGGTTTTCTAGGGAGAGACAGTGGTATGAACCAGAGGTATTCTAGGGAGAGACAGTGATATGAACCAGAGGTATTCTAGGGAGAGACAGTGGTATGAACCAGAGGTATTCTAGGGAGAGAGTGGTATGAACCAGAGGTATTCTAGGGAGAGAGTGGTATGAACCAGAGGTATTCTAGGGAGAGACAGTGGTATGAACCAGCAGTATTCTAGAGAGAGACTATGGTATGAACCAGAGGTATTCTAGGGAGAGACTATGGTATGAACCAGAGGTATTCTAGGGAGAGACAGTGGTGTGAACCAGAGGTATTCTAGGGAGAGACAGTGATATGAACCAGAGGTATTCTAGGTAGAGACAGTGGTATGAACCAGAGGTATTCTAGGGAGAAACAGTGATATGAACCAGAGTTATTCTAGGGAGAGAGTGGTATGAACAAGAGGTATTCTAGGGAGAGACAGTGGTATGAACCAGAGGTATTCTAGGGAGAGACAGTGGTATGAACCAGAGGTATTCTAGGGAGAGACAGTGGTATGAACCAGAGGTATTCTAGGGAGAGAGTGGTATGAACCAGAGGTATTCTAGGGAGAGAGTGGTATGAACCAGAGGTATTCTAGGGAGAGAGTGGTATGAACCAGAGGTATTCTAGGGAGAGAGTGGTATGAACCAGAGGTATTCTAGGGAGAGAGTGGTATGAACCAGAGGTATTCTAGGGAGAGAGTGGTATGAACCAGAGGTATTCTAGGGAGAGAGTGGTATGAACCAGAGGTATTCTAGGGAGAGAGTGGTATGAACCAGAGGTATTCTAGGGAGTTAGTGGTATGAACCAGAGGTATTCTAGGGAGAGACAGTGGTATGAACCAGAGGTATTCTAGGGAGAGAGTGGTATGAACCAGAGGTATTCTAGGGAGAGACAGTGATATGAACCAGAGGTATTCTAGGGAGAGACAGTGGTATGAACCAGAGGAATTCTAGGGAGAGACAGTGGTATGAACCAGAGGTATTCTAGGGAGAGACAGTGGTATGAACCAGAGGTATTCTAGGGAGAGACAGTGATATGAACCAGAGGTATTCTAGGGAGAGACAGTGATATGAACCAGAGGTATTCTAGGGAGAGACAGTGATATGAACCAGAGGTATTCTAGGGAGAGAGTGGTATGAACCAGAGGTATTCTAGGGAGAGACAGTGGTATGAATCAGAGGTATTCTAGGGAGAGACAGTGGTATGAACCAGAGGTATTCTAGGGAGAGACAGTGGTATGAACCAGAGGTATTCTAGGGAGAGAGTGGTATGAACCAGAGGTATTCTAGGGAGAGAGTGGTATGAACCAGAGGTATTCTAGGGAGAGAGTGGTATGAACCAGAGGTATTCTAGGGAGAGAGTGGTATGAACCAGAGGTATTCTAGGGTGAGAGTGGTATGAACCAGAGGTATTCTAGGGAGAGAGTGGTATGAACCAGAGGTATTCTAGGGAGAGAGTGGTATGAACCAGAGGTATTCTAGGGAGAGACAGTGGTATGAACCAGAGGTATTCTAGGGAGAGAGTGGTATGAACCAGAGGTATTCTAGGGAGAGACAGTGGTATGAACCAGAGGTATTCTAGGGAGAGACAGTGATATGAACCAGAGGTATTCTAGGGAGAGACAGTGGTATGAACCAGAGGTATTCTAGGGAGAGAGTGGTATGAACCAGAGGTATTCTAGGGAGAGAGTGGTATGAACCAGAGGTATTCTAGGGAGAGACAGTGGTATGAACCAGCAGTATTCTAGGGAGAGACTATGGTATGAACCAGAGGTATTCTAGGGAGAGACAGTGGTGTGAACCAGAGGTATTCTAGGGAGAGACAGTGATATGAACCAGAGGTATTCTAGGTAGAGACAGTGGTATGAACCAGAGGTATTCTAGGGAGAAACAGTGATATGAACCAGAGTTATTCTAGGGAGAGAGTGGTATGAACAAGAGGTATTCTAGGGAGAGACAGTGGTATGAACCAGAGGTATTCTAGGGAGAGACAGTGGTATGAACCAGAGGTATTCTAGGGAGAGACAGTGGTATGAACCAGAGGTATTCTAGGGAGAGAGTGGTATGAACCAGAGGTATTCTAGGGAGAGACAGTGGTATGAACCAGAGGTATTCTAGCGAGAGACAGTGATATGAACCAGAGGTATTCTAGGGAGAGACAGTGGTATGAACCAGAGGTATTCTAGGGAGAGAGTGGTATGAACCAGAGGTATTCTAGGGAGAGACAGTGATATGAACCAGAGGTATTCTAGGGAGAGACAGTGGTATGAACCAGAGGTATTCTAGGGAGAGACAGTGGTATGAACCAGAGGTATACTAGGGAGAGACAGTGGTATGAACAAGAGGTATTCTAGGGAGAGACAGTGGTATGAACCAGAGGTATTCTAGGGAGAGAGTGGTATGAACCAGAGGTATTCTAGGGAGAGAGTGGTATGAACCAGAGGTATTCTAGGGAGAGAGTGGTATGAACCAGAGGTATTCTAGGGAGAGAGTTGTTTGAACCAGAGGTATTCTAGGGAGAGACAGTGGTATGAACCAGAGGTATTCTAGGGAGAGACAGTGGTATGAACCAGAGGTATTCTAGGGAGAGAGTGGTATGAACCAGAGGTATTCTAGGGAGAGAGTGGTATGAACCAGAGGTATTCTAGGGAGAGAGTGGTATGAACCAGAGGTATTCTAGGGAGAGAGTGGTATGAACCAGAGGTATTCTTGGGAGAGAGTGGTATGAACCAGAGGTATTCTAGGGAGAGAGTGGTATGAACCAGAGGTATTCTAGGGAGAGAGTGGTATGAACCAGAGGTATTCTAGGGAGAGACAGTGGTATGAACCAGAGGTATTCTAGGGAGAGAGGGGTATGAACCAGAGGTATTCTAGGGAGAGACAGTGGTATGAACCAGAGGTATTCTAGGGAGAGACAGTGATATGAACCAGAGGTATTCTAGGGAGAGACAGTGGTATGAACCAGAGGTATTCTAGGGAGAGAGTGGTATGAACCAGAGGTATTCTAGGGAGAGAGTGGTATGAACCAGAGGTATTCTAGGGAGAGACAGTGGTATGAACCAGCAGTATTCTAGGGAGAGACTATGGTATGAACCAGAGGTATTCTAGGGAGAGACAGTGGTATGAACCAGAGGTATTCTAGGGAGAGACAGTGATATGAACCAGAGGTATTCTAGGGAGAGACAGTGGTATGAACCAGAGGTATTCTAGGGAGAAACAGTGATATGAACCAGAGTTATTCTAGGGAGAGAGTGGTATGAACCAGAGGTATTCTAGGGAGAGAGTGGTATGAACCAGAGGTATTCTAGGGAGAGACAGTGGTATGAACCAGAGGTATTCTAGGGAGAGACAGTGATATGAACCAGAGGTATTCTAGGGAGAGAGTGGTATGAACCAGAGTTATTCTAGGGAGAGACAGTGATATGAACCAGAGGTATTCTAGGGAGAGACAGTGGTATGAACCAGAGGTATTCTAGGGAGAGACAGTGGTATGAACCAGAGGTATTCTAGGGAGAGAGTGGTATGAACCAGAGGTATTCTAGGGAGAGAGTGGTATGAACCAGAGGTATTCTAGGGAGAGAGTGGTATGAACCAGAGGTATTCTAGGGAGAGACAGTGGTATGAACCAGAGGTATTCTAGGGAGAGACAGTGATATGAACCAGAGGTATTCTAGGGAGAGAGTGGTATGAACCAGAGGTATTCTAGGGAGAGACAGTGATATGAACCAGAGGTATTCTAGGGAGAGACAGTGGTATGAACCAGAGGTATTCTAGGGAGAGAGTGGTTTGAACCAGAGGTATTCTAGGGAGAGAGTGGTATGAACCAGAGGTATTCTAGGGAGAGAGTGGTATGAACCAGAGGTATTCTAGGGAGAGAGTGGTTTGAACCAGAGGTATTCTAGGGAGAGACAGTGGTATGAACCAGAGGTATTCTAGGGAGAGACAGTGGTATGAACCAGAGGTATTCTAGGGAGAGAGTGGTATGAACCAGAGGTATTCTAGGGAGAGAGTGGTATGAACCAGAGGTATTCTAGGGAGAGAGTGGTATGAACCAGAGGTATTCTAGGGAGAGAGTGGTATGAACCAGAGGTATTCTAGGGAGAGAGTGGTATG
Source organism: Salvelinus alpinus (assembly GCF_045679555.1). Lineage (NCBI taxonomy): Eukaryota > Metazoa > Chordata > Actinopteri > Salmoniformes > Salmonidae > Salvelinus > Salvelinus alpinus. Next base: position 24,169,474 of record NC_092110.1, read on the forward strand.
AACCAGAGGTATTCTAGGGAGAGAGTGGTATGAACCAGAGGTATTCTAGGGAGAGAGTGGTATGAACCAGAGGTATTCTAGGGAGAGACAGTGGTATGAACCAGAGGTATTCTAGGGAGAGAGTGGTATGAACCAGAGGTATTCTAGGGAGAGACAGTGGTATGAACCAGAGGTATTCTAGGGAGAGACAGTGATATGAACCAGAGGTATTCTAGGGAGAGACAGTGGTATGAACCAGAGGTATTCTAGGGAGAGAGTGGTATGAACCAGAGGTATTCTAGGGAGAGAGTGGTATGAACAAGAGGTATTCTAGGGAGAGACAGTGGTATGAACCAGCAGTATTCTAGGGAGAGACTATGGTATGAACCAGAGGTATTCTAGGGAGAGACAGTGGTATGAACCAGAGGTATTCTAGGGAGAGACAGTGATATGAACCAGAGGTATTCTAGGGAGAGACAGTGGTATGAACCAGAGGTATTCTAGGGAGAAACAGTGATATGAACCAGAGTTATTCTAGGGAGAGACAGTGGTATGAACCAGAGGTATTCTAGGGAGAGACAGTGGTATGAACCAGAGGTATTCTAGGGAGAGACAGTGGTATGAACCAGCAGTATTCTAGGGAGAGACAGTGATATGAACCAGAGGTATTCTAGGGAGAGAGTGGTATGAACCAGAGGTATTCTAGGGAGAGACAGTGATATGAACCAGAGGTATTCTAGGGAGAGACAGTGGTATGAACCAGAGGTATTCTAGGGAGAGACAGTGGTATGAACCAGAGGTATTCTAGGGAGAGACAGTGGTATGAACCAGAGGTATTCTAGGGAGAGACAGTGATATGAACCAGAGGTATTCTAGGGAGAGACAGTGATATGAACCAGAGGTATTCTAGGGAGAGACAGTGATATGAACCAGAGGTATTCTAGGGAGAGAGTGGTATGAACCAGAGGTATTCTAGGGAGAGACAGTGGTATGAATCAGAGGTATTCTAGGGAGAGACAGTGGTAAGAACCAGAGGTATTCTAGGGAGAGACAGTGGTATGAACCAGAGGTATTCTAGGGAGAGAGTGGTATGAACCAGAGGTATTCTAGGGAGAGAGTGGTATGAACCAGAGGTATTCTAGGGAGAGAGTGGTATGAACCAGAGGTATTCTAGGGAGTTAGTGGTATGAACCAGAGGTATTCTAGGGAGAGACAGTGGTATGAACCAGAGGTATTCTAGGGAGAGACAGTGATATGAACCAGAGGTATTCTAGGGAGAGACAGTGGTATGAACCAGAGGTATTCTAGGGAGAGAGTGGTATGAACCAGAGGTATTCTAGGGAGAGACAGTGATATGAACCAGAGGTATTCTAGGGAGAGACAGTGGTATGAACCAGAGGAATTCTAGGGAGAGACAGTGGTATGAACCAGAGGAATTCTAGGGAGAGACAGTGGTATGAACCAGAGGTATTCTAGGGAGAGACAGTGATATGAACCAGAGGTATTCTAGGGAGAGACAGTGATATGAACCAGAGGTATTCTAGGGAGAGACAGTGATATGAACCAGAGGTATTCTAGGGAGAGAGTGGTATGAACCAGAGGTATTCTAGGGAGAGACAGTGGTATGAATCAGAGGTATTCTAGGGAGAGACAGTGGTATGAACCAGAGGTATTCTAGGGAGAGACAGTGGTATGAACCAGAGGTATTCTAGGGAGAGAGTGGTATGAACCAGAGGTATTCTAGGGAGAGAGTGGTATGAACCAGAGGTATTCTAGGGAGAGAGTGGTATGAACCAGAGGTATTCTAGGGAGAGAGTGGTATGAACCAGAGGTATTCTAGGGTGAGAGTGGTATGAACCAGAGGTATTCTAGGGAGAGAGTGGTATGAACCAGAGGTATTCTAGGGAGAGAGTGGTATGAACCAGAGGTATTCTAGGGAGAGACAGTGGTATGAACCAGAGGTATTCTAGGGAGAGAGTGGTATGAACCAGAGGTATTCTAGGGAGAGACAGTGGTATGAACCAGAGGTATTCTAGGGAGAGACAGTGATATGAACCAGAGGTATTCTAGGGAGAGACAGTGGTATGAACCAGAGGTATTCTAGGGAGAGACAGTGGTATGAACCAGAGGTATTCTAGGGAGAGACAGTGGTATGAACCAGAGGTATTCTAGGGAGAGACAGTGATATGAACCAGAGGTATTCTAGGGAGAGACAGTGATATGAACCAGAGGTATTCTAGGGAGAGACAGTGATATGAACCAGAGGTATTCTAGGGAGAGAGTGGTATGAACCAGAGGTATTCTAGGGAGAGACAGTGGTATGAATCAGAGGTATTCTAGGGAGAGACAGTGGTAAGAACCAGAGGTATTCTAGGGAGAGACAGTGGTATGAACCAGAGGTATTCTAGGGAGAGAGTGGTATGAACCAGAGGTATTCTAGGGAGAGAGTGGTATGAACCAGAGGTATTCTAGGGAGAGAGTGGTATGAACCAGAGGTATTCTAGGGAGAGAGTGGTATGAACCAGAGGTATTCTAGGGAGAGAGTGGTATGAACCAGAGGTATTCTAGGGAGAGAGTGGTATGAACCAGAGGTATTCTAGGGAGAGAGTGGTATGAACCAGAGGTATTCTAGGGAGAGAGTGGTATGAACCAGAGGTATTCTAGGGAGTTAGTGGTATGAACCAGAGGTATTCTAGGGAGAGACAGTGGTATGAACCAGAGGTATTCTAGGGAGAGACAGTGATATGAACCAGAGGTATTCTAGGGAGAGACAGTGGTATGAACCAGAGGTATTCTAGGGAGAGAGTGGTATGAACCAGAGGTATTCTAGGGAGAGACAGTGATATGAACCAGAGGTATTCTAGGGAGAGACAGTGGTATGAACCAGAGGAATTCTAGGGAGAGACAGTGGTATGAACCAGAGGAATTCTAGGGAGAGACAGTGGTATGAACCAGAGGTATTCTAGGGAGAGACAGTGATATGAACCAGAGGTATTCTAGGGAGAGACAGTGATATGAACCAGAGGTATTCTAGGGAGAGACAGTGATATGAACCAGAGGTATTCTAGGGAGAGAGTGGTATGAACCAGAGGTATTCTAGGGAGAGACAGTGGTATGAATCAGAGGTATTCTAGGGAGAGACAGTGGTATGAACCAGAGGTATTCTAGGGAGAGACAGTGATATGAACCAGAGGTATTCTAGGGAGAGAGTGGTATGAACCAGAGGTATTCTAGGGAGAGACAGTGGTATGAATCAGAGGTATTCTAGGGAGAGACAGTGGTAAGAACCAGAGGTATTCTAGGGAGAGACAGTGGTATGAACCAGAGGTATTCTAGGGAGAGAGTGGTATGAACCAGAGGTATTCTAGGGAGAGAGTGGTATGAACCAGAGGTATTCTAGGGAGAGAGTGGTATGAACCAGAGGTATTCTAGGGAGAGAGTGGTATGAACCAGAGGTATTCTAGGGAGAGAGTGGTATGAACCAGAGGTATTCTAGGGAGAGAGTGGTATGAACCAGAGGTATTCTAGGGAGAGAGTGGTATGAACCAGAGGTATTCTAGGGAGAGAGTGGTATGAACCAGAGGTATTCTAGGGAGTTAGTGGTATGAACCAGATGTATTCTAGGGAGAGACAGTGGTATGAACCAGAGGTATTCTAGGGAGAGACAGTGATATGAACCAGAGGTATTCTAGGGAGAGACAGTGGTATGAACCAGAGGTATTCTAGGGAGAGAGTGGTATGAACCAGAGGTATTCTAGGGAGAGAGTGGTATGAACCAGAGGTATTCTAGGGAGTTAGTGGTATGAACCAGAGGTATTCTAGGGAGAGACAGTGGTATGAACCAGAGGTATTCTAGGGAGAGACAGTGATATGAACCAGAGGTATTCTAGGGAGAGACAGTGGTATGAACCAGAGGTATTCTAGGGAGAGAGTGGTATGAACCAGAGGTATTCTAGGGAGAGACAGTGATATGAACCAGAGGTATTCTAGGGAGAGACAGTGGTATGAACCAGAGGAATTCTAGGGAGAGACAGTGGTATGAACCAGAGGAATTCTAGGGAGAGACAGTGGTATGAACCAGAGGTATTCTAGGGAGAGACAGTGATATGAACCAGAGGTATTCTAGGGAGAGACAGTGATATGAACCAGAGGTATTCTAGGGAGAGACAGTGATATGAACCAGAGGTATTCTAGGGAGAGAGTGGTATGAACCAGAGGTATTCTAGGGAGAGACAGTGGTATGAATCAGAGGTATTCTAGGGAGAGACAGTGGTATGAACCAGAGGTATTCTAGGGAGAGACAGTGATATGAACCAGAGGTATTCTAGGGAGAGAGTGGTATGAACCAGAGGTATTCTAGGGAGAGACAGTGGTATGAATCAGAGGTATTCTAGGGAGAGACAGTGGTAAGAACCAGAGGTATTCTAGGGAGAGACAGTGGTATGAACCAGAGGTATTCTAGGGAGAGAGTGGTATGAACCAGAGGTATTCTAGGGAGAGAGTGGTATGAACCAGAGGTATTCTAGGGAGAGAGTGGTATGAACCAGAGGTATTCTAGGGAGAGAGTGGTATGAACCAGAGGTATTCTAGGGAGAGAGTGGTATGAACCAGAGGTATTCTAGGGAGAGAGTGGTATGAACCAGAGGTATTCTAGGGAGAGAGTGATATGAACCAGAGGTATTCTAGGGAGTTAGTGGTATGAACCAGATGTATTCTAGGGAGAGACAGTGGTATGAACCAGAGGTATTCTAGGGAGAGACAGTGATATGAACCAGAGGTATTCTAGGGAGAGACAGTGGTATGAACCAGAGGTATTCTAGGGAGAGAGTGGTATGAACCAGAGGTATTCTAGGGAGAGACAGTGATATGAACCAGAGGTATTCTAGGGAGAGACAGTGGTATGAACCAGAGGAATTCTAGGGAGAGACAGTGGTATGAACCAGAGGAATTCTAGGGAGAGACAGTGGTATGAACCAGAGGTATTCTAGGGAGAGACAGTGATATGAACCAGAGGTATTCTAGGGAGAGACAGTGGTATGAACCAGAGGTATTCTAGGGAGAGACAGTGATATGAACCAGAGGTATTCTAGGGAGAGACAGTGATATGAACCAGAGGTATTCTAGGGAGAGACAGTGATATGATCCAGAGGTATTCTAGGGAGAGAGTGGTATGAACCAGAGGTATTCTAGGGAGAGACAGTGGTATGAATCAGAGGTATTCTAGGGAGAGACAGTGGTATGAACCAGAGGTATTCTAGGGAGAGACAGTGGTATGAACCAGAGGTATTCTAGGGAGAGAGTGGTATGAACCAGAGGTATTCTAGGGAGAGACAGTGGTATTAACCAGCAGTATTCTAGGGAGAGACTATGGTATGAACCAGAGGTATTATTTGTAAGTCGCTCTGGATAAGAGCGTCTGCTAAATGACTTAAATGTAAATGTAGGTATTCTAGGGAGAGACAGTGGTATGAACCAGAGGTTTTCTAGGTAGAGACAATTATATGAACCAGATGTATTCTAGGGAGAGACAGTGGTATGAACCAGAGGTATTCTAGGGAGAGACAGTGATATGAACCAGAGGTATTCTAGGGAGAGAGTGGTATTAACCAGAGGTATTCTAGGGAGAGACAGTGGTATGAACCAGAGGTATTCTAGGGAGAGACAGTGGTATGACCCAGAGGTATTCTAGGGAGAGACAGTGGTATGAACCAGAGGTATTCTAGGGAGAGACAGTGATATGAACCAGAGGTAGTCTAGGGAGAGACAGTGGTATGAACCAGAGGTATTCTAGGGAGAGACAGTGGTATGAACCAGAGGTATTCTAGGGAGAGACAGTGGTATGAACCAGAGGTATTCTAGGGAGAGACAGTGATATGAACCAGAGGTATTCTAGGGAGAGACAGTGATATGAACCAGAGGTATTCTAGGGAGAGACAGTGATATGAACCAGAGGTATTCTAGGGAGAGAGTGGTATGAACCAGAGGTATTCTAGGGAGAGACAGTGGTATGAACCAGAGGTATTCTAGGGAGAGACAGTGGTATGAACCAGAGGTATTCTAGGGAGAGAGTGGTATGAACCAGAGGTATTCTAGGGAGAGAGTGGTATGAACCAGAGGTATTCTAGGGAGAGAGTGGTATGAACCAGAGGTATTCTAGGGAGAGAGTGGTATGAACCAGAGGTATTCTAGGGAGAGAGTGGTATGAACCAGAGGTATTCTAGGGAGAGAGTGGTATGAACAAGAGGTATTCGAGGGAGAGAGTGGTATGAACCAGAGGTATTCTAGGGAGAGAGTGGTATGAACCAGAGGTATTCTAGGGAGAGACAGTGGTATGAACCAGAGGTATTCTAGGGAGAGAGTGGTATGAACCAGAGGTATTCTAGGGAGAGACAGTGGTATGAACCAGAGGTATTCTAGGGAAAGACAGTGATATGAACCAGAGGTATTCTAGGGAGAGACAGTGGTATGAACCAGAGGTATTCTAGGGAGAGAGTGGTATGAACCAGAGGTATTCTAGGGAGAGAGTGGTATGAACCAGAGGTATTCTAGGGAGAGACAGTGGTATGAACCAGAGGTATTCTAGGGAGAGACAGTGGTATGAACCAGAGGTATTCTAGGGAGAGACAGTGGTATGAACCAGAGGTATTCTAGGGAGAGACAGTGGTATGAACCAGAGGTATTCTAGGGAGAGACAGTGGTATGAACCAGAGGTATTCTAGGGAGAGACAGTGGTATGAACCAGAGGTATTCTAGGGAGAGACAGTGGTATGAACCAGAGGTATTCTAGGGAGAGAGTGGTATGAACCAGAGGTATTCTAGGGAGAGACAGTGGTATGAACCAGAGGTATTCTAGGGAGAGACAGTGGTATGAACCAGAGGTATTCTAGGGAGAGACAGTGGTATGAACCAGAGGTATTCTAGGGAGAGACAGTGGTATGAACCAGAGGTATTCTAGGGAGAGACAGTGGTATGAACCAGAGGTATTCTAGGGAGAGACAGTGGTATGAACCAGAGGTATTCTAGGGAGAGACAGTGGTATGAACCAGAGGTATTCTAGGGAGAGACAGTGGTATGAACCAGAGGTATTCTAGGGAGAGACAGTGGTATGAACCAGAGGTATTCTAGGGAGAGACAGTGGTATGAACCAGAGGTATTCTAGGGAGAGACAGTGGTATGAACCAGAGGTATTCTAGGGAGAGACAGTGGTATGAACCAGCAGTATTCTAGGGAGAGACAGTGATATGAACCAGAGGTATTCTAGGGAGAGAGTGGTATGAACCAGAGGTATTCTAGGGAGAGAGTGGTATGAACCAGAGGTATTCTAGGGAGAGAGTTGTATGAACCAGAGGTATTCTAGGGAGAGAGTGGTATGAACCAGAGGTATTCTAGGGAGAGAGTGGTATGAACCAGAGGTATTCTAGGGAGAGAGTGGTATGAACCAGAGGTATTCTAGGGAGAGACAGTGGTATGAACCAGAGGTATTCTAGGGAGAGACAGTGGTATGAACCAGAGGTATTCTAGGGAGAGACAGTGGTATGAACCAGAGGTATTCTAGGGAGAGACAGTGGTATGAACCAGAGGTATTCTAGGGAGAGACAGTGGTATGAACCAGAGGTATTCTAGGGAGAGACAGTGGTATGAACCAGAGGTATTCTAGGGAGAGAGTGGTATGAACCAGAGGTATTCTAGGGAGAGAGTGGTATGAACCAGAGGTATTCTAGGGATAGACAGTGGTATGAACCAGAGGTATTCTAGGGAGAGACAGTGGTATGAACCAGAGGTATTCTAGGGACAGACAGTGGTATGAACCAGAGGTATTCTAGGGAGAGACAGTGGTATGAACCAGAGGTATTCTAGGGAGAGACAGTGGTATGAACCAGAGGTATTCTAGGGAGAGACAGTGGTATGAACCAGAGGTATTCTAGGGAGAGACAGTGGTATGAACCAGAGGTATTCTAGGGAGAGACAGTGGTATGAACCAGAGGTATTCTAGGGAGAGACAGTGGTATGAACCAGAGGTATTCTAGGGAGAGACAGTGGTATGAACCAGAGGTATTCTAGGGAGAGACAGTGGTATGAACCAGAGGTATTCTAGGGAGAGACAGTGGTATGAACCAGAGGTATTCTAGGGAGAGACAGTGGTATGAACCAGAGGTATTCTAGGGAGAGACAGTGGTATGAACCAGAGGTATTCTAGGGAGAGACAGTGGTATGAACCAGAGGTATTCTAGGGAGAGACAGTGGTATGAACCAGAGGTATTCTAGGGAGAGACAGTGGTATGAACCAGAGGTATTCTAGGGAGAGACAGTGGTATGAATCAGAGACAGTATGTGTGAATACAGAGTAGAGTGAGTGGGTCTGTTCCTCCTTATGCCTGTTGGCTGTAGGAAACTGGAGGCAGGGGGGAGGCCACGGGTGGGCCAGGCCATGACAATGATGAACGGGCTGGGAAAATAGGCTGAGGAGATCACTCAAACACCTGCCTAACTCTACTCTATCCTGCTATGCCCAGCCTGGCGCTCTGCTCAACTCAAACAAGATGAATGAGAAAGGAACCAGCTGCCTCCATCTCAGAAGTGCACTCAAATGGGTACAGGCTGGACCAACTCAGAAAAAAGGATATTGACCCGTTATTTTACAGTTTGTGTTTTACTGTTGTTCTATAAGGCAATGGATAGATGCAGTTATGTGTAATCTGATTACAAAAAAAATGTAACTGTAATAAGTTATGTTACCAGATAAAAAATATTGTAATCAAGTTACATATACTTTTGAAAAAGGAGGTTACGTTCCTCCTGAGTGGTGCAACGGTCTAAAGCTCTGCATCGCGGTGCTTGAGGCATCACTACAGACCTGTGTTCAATCCCAGGCTGTGTCACAACTGGCGTGGCGAACAATTGGCCCAGGTTAGGGGAGGGTTTGGCCGGGGGTGCTTTACTTGGCTCATTGCACTCTAGGGACTCCTTGTGGTGGATCAGGTGCCTGCAGGCTGACTTCGGTCGTCAGTTGAACAGTGTTTCCTACAACACATTGTTGCGGCTGCTTAAGCGAGCAGGTGTTAAGAAGTGCGGTTTGGCGGGTCATGTTTCGGTGGTGTGTATGACTCGACCTTCACCTCTCCCAAGCTCGTTGGGGAGTTGCAGCGATAAGACTAGATCGCAATTGGATTACTTTTAAATTGAGAAAGGATGTCTGCGAAAAAATACATTTTGACACCTTATTGTTTTCTCAATGACATTCAATTCAGCATTGAAAAAAGGCGCACGTTTAAGCTTGTTCCAGTTGAGCAAGTCTGATGGATCCTTTTTGTTTTCTTCTAATCGCTCTTAAGGGGAAAGTAATCCAAAAGCAGTACATTTGGGTATTACGTTACTGATTACAATTTTATGACAGGTAACTAGTAACTGTAATGGATTACATATAGAAAGTAACCTACCCAACCCTGGATAGATGCATTGCAGAAAGAGGAGCACCACCTCTCAGAGATAACAGGATGTACTCTACTGTAAATACACTTAGAGCCAACAAAAAACGAAACAAACTACAGCTGCATGGCTAAAGTACAATAAAGTGTGCACTATAGCTGGCTGATAAATGTTCACTTAATTTTATGAAACTGCACACTGTGCATGTGTATGGGCATCACTGGCTGTGTTTTTTATTTTAGATGCTGTAGTTGATATTGTAATGGAAGTATGTTCTGTATTAGTTATTTAGGGAAGCATGGTTTAAAGTCCCTGGTCACTATGTTCTGTATTAGTTCTTTAGGGAAGCATGGTTTAAAGTCCCTGGTCACTATGTTCTGTATTAGTTATTTAGGGAAGCATGGTTTAAAGTCCCTGGTCACTATGTTCTGTATTAGTTCTTTAGGGAAGCATGGTTTAAAGTCCCTGGTCACTATGTTCTGTATTAGTTCTTTAGGGAAGCATGGTTTAAAGTCCCTGGTCACTATGTTCTGTATTAGTTCTTTAGGGAAGCATGGTTTAAAGTCCCTGGTCACTATGTTCTGTATTAGTTCTTTAGGGAAGCATGGTTTAAAGTCCCTGGTCACTATGTTCTGTATTAGTTCTTTAGGGAAGCATGGTTTAAAGTCCCTGGTCACTATGTTCTGTATTAGTTCTTTAGGGAAGCATGGTTTAAAGTCCCTGGTCACTATGTTCTGTATTAGTTCTTTAGGGAAGCATGGTTTAAAGTCCCTGGTCACTATGTTCTGTATTAGTTCTTTAGGGAAGCATGGTTTAAAGTCCCTGGTCACTATGTTCTGTATTAGTTCTTTAGGGAAGCATGGTCAGAATTGCAGCCCTCTCCACTCTTCTACTGCACAGGACATAATCTGATAATCCTTGACAGCAAATATTTTTCTGTGTTAGAGAATGTTTTATAGAGCAGAAATTGAATCAAGCCCGAAACTGCTGCACAGTAGCTCTCTCTCATGGGAGGAGATGGGGAGTGAGAGAGTGTGTAGTTCTCTGTGTGCTCAGATAGACATCCAGTTTTAGGTCAGACTAAACGCTGCCATCTCTATAATTAGACAAATAAATATGAATGTTAACACTCCAAATCCAGGCATTATTTTACTACATCTCTCTGCTTCCTCATTCCTCCTCATATCCCTTCCTTCATTCAGCTCAACACTCTCCAGCCACCTTCCCACTATACCTAGCAAAGTGGATTAACCTAGCAGAGTGGATTACAGGGTGATAAACGATACTTTACCAGAAAGGTCTGAACTGCTGAGAGAAGATGATGCTTAATGCAATTTGTCACTGAGTTTATAAGGCGTAAGTGCTGGGATGAAATGACTGGCCCCATTGGAGGACATAAACACCGGGCAAATTCTTTGTTATGCAGTTTTAATGTTGACATGGTCACTGGGAGAGAACAGGAGGAGAAGTGTTTAACACTGAGCCCGTTACTGTGACTGCATGGTTATTCTAGCTACAGAACAGAGAGACCTAACTGTACCAGAGAGGAACAAAAACAATCACATCCTGAATTAAAGGACAGTGGTGTCTCTTTGTGCCCTACTTGTAACGTTCAAAATGACTCACTGTATGTTTTGTTTTGACCAAAGAAGATTTTTACACTGACACTGGTCTGCTTATGCATAAACATTCTCTGGTAAATCTCACCGTCAATGTCCTCAATTATTTAAAAAGGGAGGTCTGTATCTGAGGAAACTGAATCCTAAAAATACCCCACACCTTCAACAGAAACACCCCCTCCCTTATCCCACCACTGTCCCCTCCCTATACCCACCCCGGACTCACCCCAGCTCCTGTTTTCTTGCTGCTGTAGAAGGCCGGGGGCTGGATCACTGGTGGCTGCTGTGTTGTGCTATGGATGCTGTACTGTGGAGAGCTGGAGGCTGAAGTGGCCCTTGTGGGTTCAGCTGAGCAGTTCATCCACTCTGGCACAGCCTCAGAGCGCTGCCTCAGCCTGGACACGGGTTGGCTGCCGGCCGGCCGCCCTCCCCAGCTCGCGCCAACGTCCTGACGCCACCCTGGGTGGTCCCACTTCATGCGGTTCTGGCAGCTCCGCTCCAAACACCCCCAGCTACCCCCACCTCTCCCCTCCTCGGGCCAGTTGCAAACAACCTTGCTGTGTTCCCAGTGTACAGCTCCACTCAGAATCAGCAATGTTGCAGGTCTTATTTTGATCTTTGGGGAGGATGCGGATGTATGTTTGGGTTTTTTCTGAAAGTGAAAAGAAAATGAGTGGATGCAGGAGGATTGGGTGTATTTATACATCATACAGTGGTTGGTCTGCTCTATGGGTCTGGGACACACACTGAAGTGAAAGGAGGCTGTCATCCTTGCATGTCATTCAGCCCTACACTCTTCAGCTGTCCCCATAGGAGAACACTTTTTGGTTCCAGGTAGAACCCTTTTTGGTTCCAGGTATAAGTATTTTGGGTAAGGAAAGGAGAGCCGCACAGTCTAGGAGCTCAGATTCAATAATTTTATAACCAACATTTCGACAGCCAGTCTTCATTAGGGTATAATAACCCTTATGACGCCCCTTAGAAGACAGCTAGGCTGTCCAAATGCTATAAAATGATTGCATCTGAACTCCTAGAGTGTGCAGCTGTCCTTTTCTTTTTCAAGTGTTCTACTCCGCTAGCCAGCACCTCACCTAAACAGGTGTGGGTTTCTTTCGCTTCCAGAACTCCTTTGGGTTCCATGTAGAACCCTTTCCACGTAGAATCAAAAAGGCTTCTTCAAAGGGTTCTCCTGTGGGGACAGCTGAAGAACCATTTTAGGTTTAAGATAGTATTTTTTTTTCTAAGACTGCACCAGCATAGAGTCTACCCACTGTGCACAGACATCAGTTCAACGTTTAGCTTTGATTTGGTTGAGTTATCAACCAACGTGAATTCAACGTGAAGTCAACAAAAAATGTAAACGTCATTGGATTTAGGTTAAAAGTTGGGTGATAAAAATACAAAATCCCCTTACGACGACTACTTTTTGCAAATCCAAAACAGTTTTCCATGTTGATTCAACGTCATCACATATATTTTGTTGTTGAAAGGACATGGAAACAACGTTGATTCAACCAGTTTTTGCCAAGTGCGTCATCTTTCTCTCCTTCTCCCTCTCTCCCGCTCTTCTTTCTGTCTGTCTTTCTTTCTTTCTTTCTGTCTGTCTTTCTTTCTTTCTTTCTTTCTTTCTTTCTATCTGAGTATCTCTAGCAGTGTCAGTTAACCGCCAACAAAAGTGAAATCATCAAGAGAAAAAGTGAAATCATTAAGAGGCAGTCTGTACTGTAGACAGAATCAGAGTGATGAGTTGGAAACTGACAGTCAAATTACACTGGAAGATTTCCGATCCTCCTCTTACAGTTATCACCGAAGTCAGCCGACAAATCAACCCATCAGCCCTGTAGGCCAGGCCAGTGCTCCTCTGTGGCTCTCTGCATGGCTTTGAGCTTTGAGGAGTCATGTTCCATGGTTGTGGATGTAATTATGCCAGGCTCCTACGCTATACGACCAGCCCACAGCCTGCTGCCCCCTCCAACCCAAAGAAAACCCTGTCTCTCTCCCCTCACCCAGAGACTCACGACTCCTTGTCTGATTGCAGATGATTAAAATCATTAGAGGTCGTTAGTGGGAGTCAGTGCTGAGCTGGCCCAGGCCTGGAGTAGGGTGGGAGGGAGGGGTGGGAGGAAGGGTCAAGGGGAGGGGGTTCAGAGTGGAGACAAGCACCACTCTCTCATCTCATCCCTGCTGCCTAAACAAAAGCATTATGAGCGGCCAATCCGCCCACCCACATTCACCCAAACAAACACCCAAACACACACGCACGCGCTCATGAACAGATGCAAACACACACAGACACACACAGTTGGCTGTAGCTAGTTGATACCATCAGAGAAAACCCCCAAAGAAAACCCCCAATGTGTTTATTAGCAGGCCGTGTAATCACAGGGCCTTTGGGGACTGTAATGGATTAGTGAACTCTGAGCCAAGCTGGGCCCACTCTCAGAGAGAACCCTATTGTGAAATGACAAAAAAACACAGTTTGATATACATTATTGTCAAATTAGGCAAAGAACTGATGATTTACATATACATGCATGATTCATTTTCTTTTACTATGTTTTGAGTCAGTTAATTGGGACTTGTTTAGGGTTTTGGCTAGAGGGTAGATGGTTTTGGCTACAGGGCAGAGGATTTTAGCTAGAGGGTACTGGGTTTTGGCTGGAGGGTGTGAACTTCAAATCAAATCAAATCAAATCAAATCAAATTTTATTAGTCACATACACATGGTTAGCAGATGTTAATGCGAGTGTAGCGAAATGCTTGTGCTTCTAGTTCCGACAATGCAGTAATAACCAACAAGTAATCTAACCTACAATTCCACAACTACTACCTTATACACACACAAGTGTAAAGGGATAAAGAATATGTACATAAAGATATATGAATGAGTGGTGGTACAGAACGGCATAGGCAAGATGCAGTAGATGGTATAGACTACGGTATATACATATGAGATGAGTACTGTAGGGTATGTAAACATAAAGTGGCATAGTTTAAAGTGGCTAGTGGTACATGTATTACATAAAGATGGCAAGATGCAGTAGATGATATAGAGTACAGTATATACATATGAGATGGGTAATGTAGGGTATGTAAACATTATATTAAGTGGCATTGTTTAAAGTGGCTAGTGGTACATTTTTACATAATTTCCATCAATTCCCATTTTTAAAGTGGCTGGAGTTGAGTCAGTATGTTGGCAGCGGCCGCTAAATGTTAGTGGTGGCTGTTTAACAGTCTGATGGCCTTGAGATAGAAGCTGTTTTTCAGTCTCTCGGTCCCTGCTTTGATGCACCTGTACTGACCTCGCCTTCTGGATGATAGCGGGGTGAACAGGCAGTGGCTTGGGTGGTTGTTGTCCTTGATGATCTTTATGGCCTTCCTGTGACATCGGGTGGTGTAGGTGTCCTGGAGGGCAGGTAGTTTGCCCCCGGTGATGCGTTCTGCAGACCTCACTACCCTCTGGAGAGCCTTACGGTTGTGGGCGGAGCAGTTGCCGTACCAGGCGGTGATACAGCCCGACAGGATGCTCTCGATTGTGCATCTGTAGAAGTTTGTGAGTGCTTTTGGTGACAAGCCGAATTTCTTCAGCCTCCTGAGGTTGAAGAGGCGCTGCTGCGCCTTCTTCACGACGCTGTCTGTGTGGGTGGACCAATTCAGTTTGTCCGTGATGTGTACACCGAGGAACTTAAAACTTTCCACCTTCTCCACTACTGACCCGTCGATGTGGATAGGGGGGTGCTCCCTCTGCTGTTTCCTGAAGTCCACAATCATCTCCTTTGTTTTGTTGACGTTGAGTGTGAGGTTATTTTCCTGACACCACACTCCGAGGGCCCTCACCTCCTCCCTGTAGGCCGTCTCGTCGTTGTTGGTAATCAAGCCTACCACTGTAGTGTCATCCGCAAACTTGATGATTGAGTTGGAGGCGTGCATGGCCACGCAGTCGTGGGTGAACAGGGAGTACAGGAGAGGGCTCAGAACGCACCCTTGTGGGGCCCCAGTGTTGAGGATCAGCGGGGTGGAGATGTTGTTACCTACCCTCACCACCTGGGGGCGGCCCGTCAGGAAGTCCAGGACCCAGTTGCACAGGGCGGGGTCGAGACCCAGGGTCTCGAGCTTGATGACGAGTTTGGAGGGTACTATGGTGTTAAATGCTGAGCTGTAATCGATGAACAGCATTCTCACATGGGTATTCCTCTTGTCCAGATGGGTTAGGGCAGTGTGCAGTGTGGTTGCGATTGCGTCGTCTGTGGACCTATTGGGTCGGTAAGCAAATTGGAGTGGGTCTAGGGTGTCCGGTAGGGTGGAGGTGATATGGTCCTTGACTAGTCTCTCAAAGCACTTCATGATGACGGAAGTGAGTGCTACGGGGCGGTAGTCGTTTAGCTCAGTTACCTTAGCTTTCTTGGGAACAGGAACAATGGTGGCCCTCTTGAAGCATGTGGGAACAGCAGACTGGGATAAGGATTGATTGAATATGTCCGTAAACACACCAGCCAGCTGGTCTGCGCATGCTCTGAGGACGCGGCTGGGAATGCCGTCTGGGCCTGCAGCCTTGCGAGGGTTAACACGTTTAAATGTTTTACTCACCTCGGCTGCAGTGAAGGAGAGCCCGCAGGTTTTGGTAGGGGGCCGTGTCAGTGGCACTGTATTGTCCTCAAAGCGGGCAAAAAAGTTGTTTAGCCTGTCTGGGAGCAAGACATCCTGGTCCGCGACGGGGCTGGTTTTCTTTTTGTAATCCGTGATTGACTGTAGACCCTGCCACATACCTCTTGTGTCTGAGCTGTTGAATTACGACTCGATTTTGTCTCTGTACTGGGACTTAGCCTGTTTGATTGCCTTGCGGAGAGAATAGCTACACTGTTTGTATTCGGTCATGCTTCCGGTCACCTTGCCCTGGTTAAAAGCAGTGGTTCGCGCTTTCAGTTTCACGCGAATGCTGCCGTCAATCCACGGTTTCTGGTTTGGGAATGTTTTAATCGTTGCTGTGGGTACGACATCGTCAATGCACTTCCTAATGAACTCGCTCACCGAATCAGCATATTCGTCAATATTGTTGTTGGACGCAATGCGGAACATATTCCAATCCGCGTGATCGAAGCAGTCTTGAAGCGTGGAATCAGATTGGTCGGACCAGCGTTGGACAGACCTGAGCGCGGGAGCTTGTTGTTTTAGTTTCTGTTTGTAGGCCGGAATCAACAAAATGGAGTCGTGGTCAGCTTTTCCGAAAGGGGGGCGGGGGAGGGCCTTATATGCGTCGCGGAAATTAGTATAACAATGATCTAGGGTTTTTCCAGCCCTGGTAGCACAATCGATATGCTGATAGAATTTAGGGAGTTTTGTTTTTAGATTAGCCTTGTTAAAATCCCCAGCTACGATGAATGCAGCCTCAGGGTGTGTGGTTTCCAGTTTACAAAGAGTCAGATAAAGTTCGTTCAGGGCCATCGATGTGTCTGCTTGGGGGGGAATATATACGGCTGTGATTATGATCGAGGAGAATTCCCTTGGTAGATAATGCGGTCGACATTTTATTGTGAGGAGTTCTAGATCAGGTGAACTTGAAGCTATGGTTAGGGTCAGGGATAGGGAAAGGCTAAGGTTAGTGTTGAGCCGGGGTGTGAACATGAAGCTAGGGTTAGGGTTAGAGACAGGCTGAGGTTAGTGTTGAGCCGGGGTGTGAACATGAAGCTAGGGTTAGGATTAGAGACAGGCTGAGGTTAGTGTTGAGCCGGGGTGTGAACATGAAGCTAGGGTTAGGGTTAGAGACAGGCTGAGGTTAGTGTTAACCGTACCTTAAGAGGAACATGTTTGCTGCATATGCCTCAACACACAGATGCAACAACTCATGCCTGAGCCTTTCCACCTGGGTTATGGCTGCCATGTGACAGTATTTTAACAGACCAAATCTTTCCACCTGGGTTATGGCTGCCATGTGACAGTATTTTAACAGACCAAATCTTTCCACCTGGGTTATGGCTGCCATGTGACAGTATTTTAACAGACCAAATCTTTCCACCTGGGTTATGGCTGCCATGTGACAGTATTTTAACAGACCAAATCTTTTCACCTGGGTTATGGCTGCCATGTGACAGTATTTTAACAGACCAAATCTTTCCACCTGGGTTATGGCTGCCATGTAATAGTATTTTAACAGACCAAATCTTTCCACCTGGGTTATGGCTGCCATGTGACAGTATTTTAACAGACCAAATCTTTCCACCTGGGTTATGGCTGCCATGTGACAGTATTTTAACAGACCAAATCTTTTCACCTGGGTTATGGCTGCCATGTGACAGTATTTTAACAGACTAAATCTTTCCACCTGGGTTATGGCTGCCATGTGACAGTATTTTAACAGACCAAATCTTTTCACCTGGGTTATGGCTGCCATGTGACAGTATTTTAACAGACCAAATCTTTTCACCTGGGTTATGGCTGCCATGTGACAGTATTTTAACAGACTAAATCTTTCCACCTGGGTTATGGCTGCCATTTGACAGTATTTTAACAGACTAAATCTTTCCACCTGGGTTATGGCTGCCATGTGACAGTATATTAACAGACTAAATCTTTCCACCTGGGTTATGGCTGCCATGTGACAGTATTTTAACAGACCAAATCTTTCCACCTGGGTTATGGCTGCCATGTGACAATATTTTAACAGACCAAATCTTTCCACCTGGGTTATGGCTGCCATGTGACAGTATTTTAACAGACCATATCTTTCCACCTGGGTTATGGCTGCCATGTGACAGTATTTTAACAGACCATATCTTTCCACCTGGGTTATGGCTGCCATGTGACAGTATTTTAACAGACTAAATCTTTCCACCTGGGTTATGGCTGCCATGTGACAGTATTTTAACAGACCATATCTTTCCACCTGGGTTATGGCTGCCATGTGACAGTATTTTAACAGACCAAATCTTTTCACCTGGGTTATGGCTGCCATGTGACAGTATTTTAACAGACTAAATCTTTCCACCTGGGTTATGGCTGCCATGTGACAGTATTTTAACAGACTAAATCTTTCCACCTGGGTTATGGCTGCCATGTGACAGTATTTTAACAGACCATATCTTTCCACCTGGGTTATGGCTGCCATGTGACAGTATTTTAACAGACTAAATCTTTCCACCTGGGTTATGGCTGCCATGTGACAGTATTTTAACAGACCATATCTTTCCACCTGGGTTATGGCTGCCATGTGACAGTATTTTAACAGACTAAATCTTTCCACCTGGGTTATGGCTGCCATGTGACAGTATTTTAACAGACCATATCTTTCCACCTGGGTTATGGCTGCCATGTGAGAGTATTTTAACAGACTAAATCTCTCCACCTGGGTTATGGCTGCCATGTGACAGTATTTTAACAGACCAAACCTCTCCACCTGGGTTATGGTTGCCATGTGACAGTATTTTAACAGACCAAATCTCTGCAAGGCTCTAGGTTGTGCTGAATAGCATGCTTTGACAGCCACTGTAGCTGGTACAGAGGGGATCTCTTTGCTGTAAGCCATGAATAATAGATGCTGTTTATGAGTGTATGTTTTCGATCTGACCCCTGGGTCTACAGTGAAAACTGCAACAGGCCTCTTAGAGGGGGACAGGGTGACGAATGACGTCCGCTCTGGGAGGTGACAGGGTCGTTTTCTACCCAGGGACCCCCCATCAGCCATCAGTGACATGTTCAATCACTGCTGCTAATGTTACACACATAAAAACACCCAGTGACGCTGGTAGAACATGCTGTAAGTGCTGCTTTTACACACACTGACTGTCTGACAGTGAGTGACTGACAACATACTGCTGATAGAATACGCCATCAGGGCAGCTTTGACAGAGTTACTGTAAAAACATGATGTGCTAACAGTAAAATTAAGCAATAAGGCCCAGAGGAGGTGTGGTATATGGACAATATATCACGGTTAAGGGCTGTTCTTAGGCAAGACGCAACACGGAGGGCCTGGACACAACCCTTAGCCGTGGCATATTGGCCATATATCACAAACCTTCAAGGTGCCTTATTGCTATTATAAACTGGTTACCAACGTAATTACAGCAGTAAAAATACATGTTTTGTCATACCCGTGGTATACGGTCTGATATACCACGGCTGTCAGCCAATCAGCATTCAGGCCTGGAAACACCCAGTTTATGACAAGCTATGAATGCGGGTCCTATTACCACTTAATGGTGTTCTACAGAACACATTCCACTTTAACCAACACTGCTGATGAGTGTGGTTTGTTTGGAGTATATTGCGTGTCTATGGAAATACAGGCAAAGTGAGAGTGAGAAGACCGGTGTCGTTGCCACATGAACACAACGTCGCCATCATTAAAAGCCACAGTGGTCCCCTCCAGTGAGCGCCGGGCTGCATTAAGGCCTGGATGCGAGGCTGCTGCGGTTCCTCTAATAATGGTCACGGTCCTGCTGCAGGTTCTGAGGCCCACGCCTGCCCGGTTAACCTGTCTTCCAGCCGCAATTAGCCAGGGCTGGTTAAGAGGATGCAGGCCCACAGGGTTCCATAGACCCACAGCTGGCTGCACTCAGGACTCTGGTCTGGTCTGGGCCTGGGTCTGGGGGAACAGAGGCGTGTGCTTCACATAGTGTTGTGTTTAATGATAGTGCCAGAGTACTGTATGAGCGTATGTGTTTTATGAGGACGATAATGGTCTTTGACTTCTAACAGGATTTTGTTCTGGGGTTTGTGTATGTGAGCAGAGCAGAGCAGAGCATGGGATGGAAACAGAAGGGTCGTCATGTGCCTGGTCCACTGAGGAAAGACGGTTTAACTCTTGGTGCTCCACACCCTTATCATCTTGACTTGTGTGTCACTGACTTCACTGTCAACAAAAAAACTACAAAAGTAAAGGTATCTGTGGAAGTGTCTTATCACTAAATGTGATTCTTTAGGTCAGTCAATAGAAGTAGATGCCTCTGATATTGAAAGAAACAGCCAACCTACACCTCATTCGTTTGATTTGATTTGATTTGAGTTTCTCCTATTGCTCTGTCTACCACCAGGTGGCGTGGTCACAGGGTAAAAAAAAATGGTTTGGCCTCACACAGGTCATCACTTCACTACACACACACACACACACACACACACACACACACACACACACACACACACACACACACACACACACACACACACACACACACACACACACACACACACACACACACGGTAAACCACTCAGAGGCAGTGAAGCATCAGGAGGCAACCACAGCAGAATGTTCCAATCTTTTCCACTTGTTTTGTGCAATCAACATAATGTGCCCATGTAATATAATGATATGACAGGATGTGACATATCCTTGCAAAAATCACACAGTCAACAACTCTGGGCAGTGTGTCAGAGTGCTGTCTCAATGGTGTTTTTGTCTGTGTATGAAAATGGTATTGAGTGAGAGAAAAGGGCAAAGTCTAAAAGAGAAAGGGGGATGGAGATAGAGCGGCCCAGAAAGGTCAGACTTAGCGTGTGGACTGTGTGTGATCACAGTTTTAGGCTTGTGAATAATTCAGTGTGTTTGGGACGGTCCCACTGTGCTGACACGAACACTAACACTAACGGAGGGGGCCATTAAAGATCCATGAGGAGATCATTACAGGCACCCCCGTGCCCCTCACCTCCCCACTGAACCCAGCACTTCCCTGGGGCAACAGCACCCCCCTCACCCCCTCTCTCCTTCCCTCTCTGAGCACAGCAGAACACACCATGATCTCACTGCCACGGCCCATGCTCAGATTGGACTAGGGGTCCAAGGTTAGTCAAGCAAAGACGTGACCCACAGCGCTAATGCACTTGTAACACTTTAAAACACTTTGGAGAGAGTTAAACAGAACAAGCTCTCAAGGACCACACAGAGGGGCTGCCGTCTAGTTCTCTCTCCTTTTCTCTTTCCCTCTTCTGAACTGCTCCTCAGACCAAGGCTGTTCTATTTTCAAATCAAATTGAAACTCACTTACTCTCTCTTCAGCATGCCAATAGATAGTCATACCCTCCCTCAGGCTTTACTGCAGATTATGATCACTGTTTTTGATAGTAACCTGTTTGTAAACTGGTATGTATGGTATACTGTATACAAAGTTTCTACTCACATGCATGTTTACAGTAAGTAACAGAACAGATCCAGTTAGCAACATTTCACATGTCCATTCCCTTCCCTGACCCTCATGCCCTCTGGGGACCCCAAGCGTTACCGTGTCATCTGAGACCATGGGAGTGGATCGGGGCCGGGGCGTCTAACACACTGCCAGTCAGCAATTACCACACATTTAAGGTCCCCCCTGAGCAGCAAATCGAATCACCTAGAGCTATCACTGGCTGTCTTGTCTCACTGCAGCATCTCTCAGTGGAGTAGTGTTCCACGTTTCCCCTTATAAAACACGTCTACGACAGATCCAATTGAGATCATCTGTAATCGGGTTGGGCTCAGAAACTCACTTTTCCATAGATTTGTTTGGTGATACAGAGCTCTCTGCTCTCTGCTCTCTGTAACGTGTATTGAGATGTGGAGCGGGAAGGAGAAAACAAAGGATGGCCTTTGGTCTTTAGACTAGAGTGCTGTAATGACCGACTGTGAGCAATGTTTCCTGTGTAATATTTGCAATGGAGTTCTATATGGGGGGTGGATTGCAGGACTGGTATGATTGTTTTTCCTTTTAGCTACAAGCTTAAACTCAGTGAGATTGTGAATCAACTCCACAGTCAATGTATTTAAGTAGTTCTGTCAATTTGGCCTGAATGCAAGATGAAAGCATTTGCTGAGTGTTAGATGGCCATTCTCCCTGTTCCTGAAGTGGAGGTGCTCCATTGGAGGTCAGTGACATTTCCTATTGGAGATGGGTTTTTGGGGTCAGTTCTGTCATCTACACTGATGATTGATGTCCCTTGTACTCTCTGCGGAGCCAGGAAGAGGGTCATATAGGTGTGTGTGTGTTGGGGGGTGATGGCGGTGTGGAGTGTGTGGTTTGTGAGAAGGTCAGTGGTGGAGTAGAGTGGTCTGGAGCCAGTCACCAAGGGGCTCTCAGCCTCATCTCAGCCTCCATGGGCAGCCCAACAGCACTGATAGATAGTGGGCATTATCATTTGTTAAGTGCCCCCTTTGCCTCTGGTCAGGAACACTTAACATGGCCTGTGGTCACTAAACGCGGGTGTATTGCCGGTAGCAAGGTAAAATATTAATTGAGGAGTGATGGTTTTCTTCTGCAGTAACCCTAAAAGCATGACCTGGTTTTTGGTGTTTTTAAACAGGCCTTAAAACTAGGCTGCATAGGGACTCCCTTTTATTGGGCTGGACAGTAATGCATCTGTGTGGGTATACTAACCTTATCACCTTATGAGAGTAACCTTATCAGAGACCTGGCAGTGTGGTGCCAGGACAACAACCTCCTCCTCAATGTCAGCAAGATAAAGGAGCTGATTGTGGTCTACAGGAAACGGAGGGCTGAGCACGCTCCCATTCACATTGAAGGGGCTGTAGTCGATTGGGTCGAGAGCTTCAAGTTTCTCTGTGTCCATATCACTAAGGATCTATCATGGTCCAAACACGCGAACACAGTCGTGAAGAGGGCACGACAACACCTCTTCCCCCTCAGGAGGCTGAAAAGATTTGGTTTGGGCCTCTTAAAATTCTACAACTTCACCATTGAGAGCCTCTTGACTGGCTGCATCACCGCTTGGTATGGCAACTGCTTGGCATCTGACCGGAGGCGCTACAGAGGGTTGAGTGTGTACGGCCCCGCACATCACTGGGGCCGAGCTCCCTGCCATCCAGGACCTCTATACCAGGCGATGTCAGAGGAAGGCCCTAAAAATTGTCAAAGACTCCAGCCACCCAAGTCATTGACTGTTCTCTCTGCTGCACGGCAAGCAGTACCGATGCTTGCCTGTGACAAACAGCACCGTGAACAGCTTCTACCTCCAATCCATGACTACTAAATAGTTAGTTAAATAGTTAACCAAATAGCTACTCGGATTATCTGCATTGAACCTTTTTGCACTAACTTTTTTGACTCCTCACATGCGCTCCTGCTACTGTTTATTATCTGTCACTTTATTCCTGGTTATATGTACAGTATCAGTCCAACGTTTGGACATACCTACTCATTCAAGGGTTTTTCTTTATTTGTATAATTTTCTACATTGCAGAACAATAGTGAAGACATCAAAACTATGAAATATCACATATGGAATAATTTAGTAACCAAATAAGTGTTAAACAAATCAAAATATATTTTATATTTGAGATTCTTCAAAAGTAGCCACCCTTTGCCTTGATGAGGAATGCTTTTCCAACAGTCTTGAAGGAGTTCCCACGTATGCTGAGCACTTGTTGGCTGTTTTTTCTTAACTCTGCGGTCCAACTCATCCCTGTGGAGGCCAGGTCATCTGATGCAGCACTCCATCACTCTCCTTCTTGGTCAAATGGCCCTTACACAGCCTGGAGGTGTGTTTTGGGTCATTGTCCTGTTCAAAAAAATATATAGTCCCACTGAGGAACCCCACACCATGACACGTCCTCCTCCATGCTTCACAGTGGGAACCACACGTGGAGATCATCCGTTCACCTACTCTGTGTCTCACAAAGACACAGTGGTTGGAACCAAAAATCTAAAATTTGGACTCATCAGACCAAAGGATAGATTTTCACCGGTGTAATGTCCATTGCTTGTGTTTATTGGCACAAGCAAGTGTCTTCCTCTTATTGGTGTCCTTTAGTAGTGGTTTCTTTGCAGCAATTCGACCATGAAGGCCTGATTTACATAGTCTCCTCTGAACAGTTGATGTTGAGATGTGACTGTTACTTGAACCCTGTGAAGCATTTATTTGGGCTGTAATCTGAGGTGCAGTTAACTCTAATGAATTTACCCTCTGCAGTAGAGGTAACTCTGGGTCTTCCTTTCCTGTGGCGGTCCTCATGAGAACTAGTTTCATCATAGCGCTTGATGGTTTTTGCAACTGCACTTGAAGAAACTTTAAAAGTTCTTGATAATTACCAGATTGACTGACCTTAAGGTAATGAAGGACTGTCGTTTCTCTTTATCACGTTTTAGGGAATACCCAGATGCAGACAGTGTCGAAGTAACAAAAGTATATTACTAGAACAAGGGCAGGCCCAATGACAGGTCAAGGGCAGGCAGAGGTCAGTAATCCAAATCAGAATCAAAAGGTACAGAACGGCAGGCAGTCTCAGGGTCAGGGCAGGCAGAGGTCAATAATCCAGGGCGGTGTGACAAGGTACAGTACGGCAGGCAGGCTCAGGGCAGGCAGAATGGTCCAAACCAGGAAAACTAGAAAACAGGAACAATAGAAAAAAACAGAAGCAAGGGGAAAACGCTGGTAGACTTGACGAACAAAACGAACTGGCAACAGACAAACAGAGAACACAGATATAAATACACTGGGGATAATGGGAAAAAGGGGCAACACCTGGAGGGGGGTGGATACAAGCACAAAGACAGGTGCAACAGATCAGAGTGTGACACTCTTTGCTTATTTGAGCTGTTCTTGTCATAATATGGACTTGGTCTTTTACTAAATAGGGCTATCTTCTGTATACCACCCCTACCTTGTCACAACACAACTGCTTGGCTCAAACGCATTAAGGAAAGAAATTCCACAAATGAACTTTTAACAAGGCACACCTGTTAATTAAAATGCATTCCAGGTGACTACCTCATGAAGCTGGTTGAGAGAATGCCAAGAGTGTGCAAAGATGTCATCATGGCAAAGGGTGGCTACTTTGAAGAATCTCAAATATAAAATATATTTAGATTTGTTTAACACTTTTTTGGTTACAACATGATTCCATATATGTTATTTCATAGTTTTGATGTCTTCACTATTATTCTATAATGTAGAAAATAGTAAAAATAAAGAACAACCCAGGAATGATTAGGTGTGTCCAAATTTTTGACTGGTCCTGAATATTGTATCTACCTCAATTTCCTCATACCCCTGCACATAGACTCAGTAGTCGTACACCGTGTATGTAGCCGAGTTATCATTACTCATGTGTGTTTATTATTACTTTTATTAATATGTGTTAACTTTTCTATTATTTCTCTATTTTCTTTCTCTCTGCATTGTTGGGAAGGACCCGTCAGTTAGCATTTCACTGTTAGTCCAGTTAGCATTTCACTGTTAGTCCAGTTAGCATTTCACTGTTAGTCCAGTTAGCATTTCACTGTTAGTCCAGTTAGCATTTCACTGTTAGTCCAGTTAGCATTTCACTGTTAGTCCAGTTAGCATTTCACTGTTAGTCCAGTTAGCATTTCACTGTTAGTCTACACCTGTTGTTTACAAAGCATGTTACGTAATCAAATTGGATTTGATTTGACCGTACTATTGATACTTACCGTCACCAACCATAGTAACTACGGGATCGCTAAGCGATCACTTCTGAATGGATAAATCACTGTTCTAGCTGGCCAAACCTATCACAATCAATATATCTACCCGTATTCACACTATGTACATTCAATTTTGTCATTTACAGTCCATGATTTTATGTTTACCGTACATGCTTCTTTGTGCATAATTGAATGTGTTGAATTTTGATCAGGTTCATAAAGGTTCATAAATTGTCATGCAAAATAAAGGTTTGAATGACAATTTTAGCTTGGGAGGCTTTTTGGGGGAAATTCCTTGGCTAGAGTAAGAAAAAAGTTCTGGGAAAACGAACAAGATGCTTTTTTAGGTCATTGTCTTCATTCTCCCTCAATGACTCATCCTTACCTGTGGTACATTCAATTTGGAAGACGTGCTGCACCCAGTAACCTTTATGGTGATGGTCACATGACAATGTGGGGCTTCCCATAAGACACAACTCTCACCAAACCACAAGACATCAAAATTAAATTTAGTGTTCTGCATGATTTTCAAGCAGAAAGCATAGTATTGTGCTGATTGGCACAGTGAGTGTCTATCATTAAGTTGCTGAGTTATGACTGAATAAAACTAGAGTCATTAAGCAAGAATTAATTTCAGTTGTGCCAGAATATCCGGAGCTGTGGTTCCTGTCACTGAATGTGTTAGCCAGACCATTTGTAGCTTCTATTGGAACTTTAAGGATCTATAAATGACAGACAAATCCAACAAAATCTGGTCCTCTATTTTCTTTTGTTTCGGGTTGACAGAGGAGCTCCCACCTGTGATTAGTCTAGTATTTATTTAGCACATCAATTATGACACCTTTTCTCTGTTTCCTCTCTCTCTTCACTCTTTTGCATGCACGCATGCACATGCAAAAACACACACTCCTCTCTCTTTTTAATACTGTTTTATGTGATATTTCTGCGTCACCTCTGTCATGTTTAGACTGAGGCCCATGTTTTGTGGGTGTACACCATGCCTAAGCACCACAGAACCCTACAAGGCACGGAGTGGTTTTTCCCTCAGCTGCCCAGGCCTCAAAGGATCTCTCCCTTTCTCTCCCTTTCTCTCTCTCTCTCTCTCTCTCTCTCTCTCTCTCTCTCTCTCTCTCTCTCTCTCTCTCTCTCTCTCTCTCTCTCTCTCTCTCTCTCTCTCTCTCTCTCTCTCTCTCTCTCTTTCTCTCTCTTTCTCTCTCTTCTCTCTTCTCTCTTCTCTCTCTTTCTCCCTCAGAGCTAGACGATTGGTGGCATGCCTGGTCAGCCTGGTCACAGCATTGGAAGAGTTGGGTTGAGGCATGCCAGGCTCTAGCCATGCTGTGGCAGGTGTGGCTAAGGGAGACTCAACGCTCTGGAGATGACAGCCACCCCAGCAGCCACATACCAGTATCACATGATGAGACACAGTCTCTCACACACAGACAGACATTGCATAACCAAAAAAGTTAACATACATTTACAGTGAAGTTTAACACAATACTGTATATGTAATACATACTACCTCAAGATAAATACTTAAATACAAAAACGTGGATCCAGGGGCTGAGCTTATGGAATGAGTAGTAAAGCCTGATTCTCTTTTGGTGGGTATGCTTTAGTGTTCTTGAGAGACAGTTAAGGACATTCAGTAGATATGTTACTCGCCTCAATCACAGCCTGACAAGGAGGATGGATATAGAACACAGAGAGATGGATAGGAATTGAAAGCAGAAAAATGCTCTCAGTATCCACAGAAAAAAAAGAGATGCAGAGAATTGGGATGAAATTCAATCTGTGCTTTAAGATACTTTCCCTCCATCAAACCCAGCATGGGCCAGACGACTGCGAGAACGTCAGGGCCCGGGAGCGACCGCCATGAGTTTGCAGTTACTTTGTGCTTATTTGCCAAATATTTGTTAACGATTAATTGTTATTAACTTCTCTCTGGGACTTCGAAACCAAGACCAGACTATTAAAATCTTAACAGAGTCCATCTAACTGGGGGTCATAACCACCATAACAGGCTGGATCCACTAACATCTCTGGAGGGAGGAAGACTGCCTGGGCTACAGCTAGTAAAACCTCTATGATTGTTGTCACAATTCACCAAGCCCTGGCTGCTAGTACTATAATACTTCACTAAAGTTTCTCTGGCTAGATCACTGGTAAATATCTGCTTGGAGCACCCACCTCTGAGAAAAGACAGTAAAAGTGAAGGATGGAATGGTGGGCTGTCTTAGGCAGGTGAGACTTACTGTACGCCACTGTTTCCGGGGTAGCAGACGGTAGCAGTAACACAAGTCTCTGTGGTTTGCTTGTCTCTGGTTGGGTCCCTGTTGCTGCTATTGCTGTTGTATTTATGGCCCTTGAGGCAGACAGAAAGATATGACGCCTGTCACTAGCACCTAGTACTGATGGCTGTAAGATACGGTATGGGTCTTTCACAGACAGGTGCACTGCAGCCTGTGTGACATATTTTGATTGCATATTGAATATCAACAGCATCAATTGACATGATGAAACATTAGCTTTGCATGTACAACATGATGAAGTCAACAAGGAAGTGGATGAGTCTTAGTCCGTGGAAGTAGACATCAGTAGACATCTGTGTGATCTGTGTCGTCAATGCTCTTTCCCACGCCTGCAGACTGTCCTTCCACTGGGTGGAGTGACGGTATAGTCATGAAACCAAGTCTATGGCCATCAAAAAACCAACAACTTCCTCAGTCACTGGCTCGCTTCCGCTTCTGTGCCTGCAACATGCCGTTACCATGGTTCCCGTCCAGCGTTTGCGTGAGAGCTTCTCAGACAACCGTCTGGGTTCCATGCTCACAGGAAAGCATTGGTCGCACTTCTAACCGTTTCTCACTTCTGCCTTCAAGATTGGGGAAGGCTGGAGAAACAAACACACAATGCCACGTCTGTGGATGTCTGTGGTTTTCCATCCCCCAAACTATACCACTGTCTGAACATGCAAAATGATATTAATGCTGATATGTAGAGTGTGAAGAAATTTTATGATTCATGTCTAATAGTGCAGTCTGCAGCCAACAAATAGAAAGTGAAAACTCTAAAACAAACCACATGTACACATCATATCTGCTACATTTGAACTTCCCCACTTAAAAAGTAGATGAAATTATCATTATATGTTTTTACATTTTTTTTTATTGAATGTTTAAAACACACAATATACTTGCTGTGAAGCTGCTCAACAACTACATCACATTAGTCATCTAACAGACTCCCATCCAGAGCAACACACAGAAGCAACCAGGGTCAACGCCCTACTCAAGGTAAAAAATTAATAAACGGGGACCTGAACCAGTGATCCATCAGCCACTGGCCCAAGCTCCCAACCGCCTGCCCTCCAAGATCCCCCCACAGTTCTCCAAGAGCTGCCCCTCAACCATCCGAGACCCCCCCCAGAAGAAATCCAAATAAATAATAATAATAATAACAATAAAAAATATATATTACATATACATATACTACTGTCTCCACAAGCTTGTCACTGAGTCAGTGTGGAGGGATCACATCACAGAGTTTTGGAACGGGGTCAGTTTTTCGCATTAGCATAATGGAAACATACAGCTCACGACTGAGACATTCTGAAGATCACAAGTGTTGGATGCAGTCATTCATCATCTCTCTCTCTCATCTCGCTGTTGACTGTTTGGTCTTTCTACGGTTATGTAAACCATGAGTCATCCAGCTATACTTGTCAGAGTGTGAATGAATCCAAAAGTCATCAGAAGCTCAAAGAATAGCCTTTGTAGTAAAATGGCTTAAGATACAAGACATGATGGCCCAGTCATGTTTCTCTGGAGCCTCCCTAGTAGAAGAGTAAATGCAGACTACAGTGTGTAATATGGCTGCTTCCTGTGAAAGTTGGACCTCATGATTGTGTGTTGGTCACCTACAGTAAGTAGTTGAATACCACAGGGAGAGGCACGGATAGAATACCTCTGGTGACAATCGTACTCAGGGAAGAGGTCAGTACTTCATGGTGTGGTAAGCCCAGAAAGAGATTAGATGACTGAGAGCACAGCGAGAGCCTATTGATGGTCTGTGATTCCGTGTGACTGTGGATTCGTGTGTGTGTGTGTTTCTGTGTGTATGGACGTGTCCAAGAGAAGATTGGATGACTGTGAAAATGCAACCATAAAGTGGCCTCTGCTCCTCAGCTGTTGCAAATTTGGTCCTACACAGACTGTGGTTCTTAAAGGCAGATAGGCACACCATCCACTCATACAGGAACTGGTCGGCGGCTGGGCCGGGGCCAAGCACTCTCATGCCAACCTCTCTGAATTCATACTGTACAAACCACAATGAAAAACACAGTAGAACACAGACAGTAGTAGGCCCATGGTGACACGTTATTATGATAACTCAATGGGCCCTTGCTATCCGGAATCCTTGGAACGTCCCTACCCCATTGAAGTAGAAATGTAAAATGGTTAAGGTCAGGGTAAGGGTATGGGTTAAGGTTAGGGTAAGGGTAAGGATAGGGGTTAAGGTTAGGGTAAGGGTAAGGATAGGGGTTAAGGTTAGGGTAAGGGTAAGGATAGGGGTTAAGGTTAGGGTTAGGTTAAGGATAGGGGTTAAGGTTAGGGTAAGGGTAAGGGTAAGGATAGGGGTTAAGGTTAGGGTAAGGGTAAGGATAGGGGTTAAGGTTAGGGTAAGGGTAAGGATAGGGGTTAAGGTTAGGGTAAGGGTAAGGATAGGGGTTTAGGTTAGGGTAAGGATAGGGGTTAAGGTTAGGGGAAGGGTAAGGATAAGGCTAAAGGTTGGGGTAGGGTAAGGATAGGGGTTAAGGTTAGGGTAAGGGTAAGGGTAAGGGTAGGGGTTTAGGTTAGGGTAAGGGTCAGGGTAGGGGTTAGGGTAAGGGTAAGGATAGGGGTTTAGGTTAGGGTAAGGGTAAGGATAGAGGTTAAGTTTAGGGTAAGGGTAAGGGTAAGGGTAGGGGGTTAAGGTTAGGGTAAGGGTAAGGATAAGGATAGGGTTTAGGTTAGGGTAAGGGTCAGGGTAGGGGTTAAGGTTAGGGTTAGGGTAAGGGTAAGGGTAGGGGTTTAGGTTAGGGTAAGGGTAAGGGTAGGGGTTTAGGTTAGGGTAAGGGTAAGGGTCAGGGTAGGGGTTAAGGTTAGGGTAAGGATAAGGGTCAGGGTAGGGGTTAAGGTTAGGGTAAGGGTAAGGGTAAGGGTAGGGGTTAAGGTTAGGGTAGGGGTAAGGGTAAGGGTAGTGGTTAAGGTTAGGGTAAGGGTAAGGGTAAGGGTAAGGGTAAGGGTAAGGGTAAGGGTAAGGGTAAGGGTAAGGATAGGGTTTAAGGTTTAAGGTTAGGGTAAGGGTAAGGGTAAGGATAGGGGTTTAGGTTAGGGTAAGGATAGGGGTTAAGGTTAGGGTAAAGGTAAGGATAGGGGTTAAGGTTAGGATAAGGGTAAGGGTAAGGGTAAGGGTAGGGGTTAAGGTTAGGGTAAGGGTAAGGGTAAGGGTAGGGGTTAAGGTTAGGGTAAGGATAAGGATGGGGGTTAAGGTTTAGTGTTTAAGGTAAGGACTCCCGAGGATCACAGATAGCATTAACCCAACTCTATGGTACAGTAGCGTACTGCACCATGACAAATACGGCTGGCTACTTCACTATGTAGTCAACTAGTTAGTTCTCAACTGGTAATGAGCAACACAATGTTTTGTGTCTGTTTTATACCAAAGTCAACCGATGAAAGCCATGTTGCAATACGTTTGATGCAACAGGCTGTATCATTATCATACCCACATGAATCACTGAGATTGATATATCTGTTGCAGTATAATGATTTGATTTTCCAATGGGTTTCACAGGGTAGACTGTGGAAAGTTAGAGTGTGTGAACCAGTGTGTGCGAGTCTCTATGAGTGTGAGCAGGCTAAAGCACAGTGAGTCAGATAGTGAGCAGTGGTTTGTGTGGGGCTGAAGCCAGGCCTTTCAATGCGATTTCTACATGACTCATCTGAGCAGAATCTGTCCAGGACTTCTGGGTAACAGGGTTTCTAACGAACACTGTTTGAGGCTCATAATCTGTTCTTCAGATAAATGTTGCCGAAATATCATCCCACTGCAATTCTGATTCATATCATTGTGACATAACAAAATCATCTTTCCATCATCATATTAGCCTTCATGCTACTGTAGCTAGCCTTTTAATG
>NC_092110.1:24203546-24236046 GCF_045679555.1 Salvelinus alpinus
GCATTATAAATATTCACTTACCTTTGATGATCTTCATCAGAATGTACTCCCAGGAATCCCAGTTCCACAATAAATGTTTGATTTGTTCCATAAAGTCCATAATTTATGTCCAAATAACTCCTTTTGGTTCGCACGTTCAGTACACAATCTAAACTTACGACGCACGGGCAGGTCCAGGCAAAAGTTCAGACGAAAAGTCATATTACAGTTCGTAGAAACATGTCAAACGAAGTATAGAATCAGTCTTTAGGATGTTTGTAACATAAATGGGGTAAAGTCATTTTCTCTGATGAATCCCCTTTCTGATTGTTTGGGGCATCCGGAAAAAAGCTTGTCCGGAGAAGACAAGGGGAGCGTTACCATCAGTCCTGTGTTATGCCAACAGTAAAGCATCCTGAGACCATAATTTTTTCACAATTTTTCCGAAGAACACAGCCATGAATAAAGAATGATATCAACATATCCTGCGAGAGCAACTTCTCCCAACCATCCAGGAACAGTTTGGTGACAAACAATGACTTTTCCAAGGTGATGGAGCACCTTGCCATGAGGCAAAAATGATAACTAAGTGGCTCGGTGAACAAAACATCGATATTTTGGGTCCATGGCCAGGAATCTCCTCAGACCTTAATCCCATTGAGAACTTGTGGTCAATCCTCAAGAGGTGGGTGGACAAACAAAAACCCACAAATTCTGACAAACTCTAAGCATTGATTATGCAATAATGGGCTGCCATCAGTCAGGATGTGGCCCAGAAGTTAATTGACAGCATGCCAGGGCGGATTGCAGAGGTCTTGAAAAAGAAGGGTCAACACTGCAAATATTGACTCAGCATCAACTTCATGTAATTGTCAATAAAAGCATTTGACACTTATGAAAAGCTTGTAATTATACTTCAGTATTCCACAGCAACATCTGACAAAAATATCTAAAGACCCTGAGGCAGCAAACATTGTGGAAATTAATATTTGTGTCATTCTCAAAACTTATGGCCACGACTATACCATATAACAAGCACTCTACCATATAACACACACTTTAAAATAGAACACACACTCGACCATATAACATACACTCTACCATATAACACACACTCTACCATATAACACACACTCTACCATATAACATACAATCTACCATATAAATACACTCTACCGTAGAGCATACACTTTACCTTAGAACACACACTTTACCATATAGCATAGACTTTTTCACATAACATACCCTCTACAATATAACATACACTATACTATATATTATACACTTTACCATATGACACACAATCTACCACATAACATACACTCTACCATATAACATACACATTACATTATAACACAAACTCTCCATACAACACACACTTTACCATATAACATACACTTGTCACGCCCTGACCTTAGAGATCCTTATTATTCTCTATCTTTGGTTAGGTCAGGGTGTGACTCGGGTGGGAAAATCTTTGTTTTCTATTTCTTTGTCTCAGATTGGGGATCATATATAAGTTGTCATTTTCCTTTTGGGCTTTGTGGGATCTTTTTTCTGTTTAGTGTTTTTTGCCTGACAGAACTGTTCGCTTTAATTTTTTGACTTTCGTTATTTTGTTTGAGTGTTTTTGAGTAAAAAATCATGAACACTTTCCACGCTGCATCTTGGTCCACTCTTCCTACCACAAACGAGAGCCGTAACAACACTCTACCATTTAACACACACTTAAACATATAACATACACTCTACCATATAAAATACATTTTACAATATAACATAAACTATACCATATAACACACACTCTACCATATAACATACACGTTACAATATAACATGCACTTTACCATAGAACACACACTCTACCATATAACATACACCCTAACATATAACATACACTCTACCATATAGCACATATTCTACCATAGAACACACACTTTACCATAGAACACACACTCTACCACATAACAAACACTCTACCATGTAACACACACTCTACCATATAACATACACGTTACAATATAACATGCACTTTACCATAGAACACACACTTTACCATAGAACACACACTCTACCATATAACACACACACTACCATATAATATACACTTTACCATGTAACACACATTCAGCCAAATAACACACACTTTACCATATAACACACACTTAAACATGTAACATACACTCTACCATATAAAACACACTTTACAATATAACATAAACTTTACCATATAACACACACTTTACCATATAAAACACACTTTACCATATAACACACACTCTACCATATAAAATCCACTTTACAATATAACACACACTCTACCATATCGCACATACTTTACAATAGAACACACACACTACCATATAACATACACTCCCCCTTATAACATACACTCTACCATATAACATACACTTTACCATGTAACACACACTCAGGCAAATAACATACACTTTAACATAGAACACACAATCTAACATACAACACACACTCTACCATAACAAACACACATTACCATATAACACGCTGTTTTCTATATTTTTTTATTTTTTATTTTATTTCACCTTTATTTAACCAGGTAGGCAAGTTGAGAACAAGTTCTCATTCACAATTGCGACCTGGCCAAGATAAAGCAAAGCAGTTCGACACATACAACAACACAGAGTTACACATGGAGTAAAACAAACATACAGTTAATAATACAGTAGAAAAATAAGTCTATATACAATGTGAGCAAATGAGGTCAGATAAGGGAGGTAAAGGCAAAAAAAAGGCCATGGTGGCGAAGTAAATACAATATAGCAAGTAAAACACTGGAATGGTAGATTTGCAGTGGAAGAATGTGCAAAGTAGAGATAGAATAATGGGGTGCAAAGGAGCAAAATAAATAAATAAATACAGTTGGGGGAGAGGTAGTTGTTTGGGCTAAATTATAGATGGGCTATGTATAGGTGCAGTAATCTGTGAGCTGCTCTGACAGCTGGTGCTTAAAGCTAGTGAGGGAGAAAAGTGTTTCCAGTTTCAGAGATTTTTGCAGTTCGTTCCAGTCATTGGCAGCAGAGAACTGGAAGGACAGACGGCCAAAGGAAGAATTTGTTTTGGGGGTGACCAGAGAGATATACCTGCTGGAGCGCGTGCTACAGGTGGGTGCTGCTATGGTGACCAGCGAGCTGAGATAAGGGGGGACTTTACCTAGCAGGGTCTTGTAGATGACCTGGAGCCAGTGGGTTTGGCGACGAGTATGAAGCGAAGGCCAGCCAACGAGAGCGTACAGGTCGCAGTGGTGGGTAGTATATGGGGCTTTGGTGACAAAACGGATGGCACTGTGATAGACTGCATCCAATTTATTGAGTAGGGTATTGGAGGCTATTTTGTAAATGACATCGCCGAAGTCGAGGATCGGTAGGATGGTCAGTTTTACAAGGGTATGTTTGGCAGCATGAGGGAAGGATGCTTTGTTGTGAAATAGGAAGCCAATTCTAGATTTAACTTTGGATTGGAGATGTTTGATGTGAGTCTGGAAGGAGAGTTTACAGTTTAACCAGACACCTAGGTATTTGTAGTTGTCCACATATTCTAAGTCAGAACCGTCCCGAGTAGTGATGTTGGACGGGCGGGCAGTTGCAGGCAGCGATCGGTTGAAGAGCATGCATTTAGTTGTACTTGTATTTAAGAGCAATTGGAGGCCACGGAAGGAGAGTTGTATGGCATTGAAGCTCGTCTGGAGGGTTGTTAACACAGTGTCCAAAGAAGGGACAGAAGTATACAGAATGGTGTCGTCTGCGTAGAGTGGATCAGAGACTCACCAGCAGCAAGAGCGACATCATTGATGTATACAGAGAAGAGAGTCGGTCCAAGAATTGAACCCTGTGGCACCCCCATAGAGACTGCCAAAGGCCCGGACAACAGGCCCTCCGATTTGACACACTGAACTCTATCAGAGAAGTAGTTGGTGAAGCAAGCGAGGCAATCATTTGAGAAACCAAGGTTATCGAGTCTGCCGATGAGGATGTGGTGATTGACAGAGTCGAAAGCCTTGGCCAGGTCAATGAATACGGCTGCACAGTATTTTGTCTTATCGATGGCGGTTAAGATATCGTTTAGGACCTTGAGCGTGGCTGAGGTGCACCCATGACCAGCTCTGAAACCAGATTGCATAGCGGAGAAGTTATGGTGGGATTCGAAATGGTCGGTAATCTGTTTGTTGACTTGGCTTTCGAAGACCTTAGAAAGGTAGGATAGATATAGGTCTGTAGCAGTTTGGGTCAAGAGTGTCCCCCCCTTTGAAGAGGGGGATGAACGCAGCTGCTTTCCAATCTTTGGGAATTTCAGATGACACGAAAGAGAGGTTGAACAGGCTAGTAATAGGGGTTGCAACAATTTCAGCAGATCATTTTAAAAAGAAAGGGTCCAGATTGTCTAGCCCGGCTGATTTGTAGGGGTCCAGATTTTGCAGCTCTTTCAGAACATCAGCTGACTGGATTTGGGAGAAGGAGAAATGGGGAAGGCTTGGGCGAGTTGCTGTGGGGAGTGCAGTGCTGTTGACCGGGGTAGGGGTAGCCAGGTGGAAAGCATGGCCAGCCATAGAAAAATGCTTATTGAAATTCTCAATTATAGTGGATTTATCGGTGGTGACAGTGTTTCCTATCCTCAGTGCAGTGGGCAGCTGGGAGGAGGTGTTCTTATTCTCCATGGACTTTACAGTGTCCCAGAACTTTTTGGGGTTTGTGTTGCAGGAAGCAAATTTCTGCTTGAAAAAGCTAGCCTTGGCTTTTCTAACTGCCTGTGCATATTGGTTTCTAGCTTCCCTGAAAAGATTAGCATAATCACAGGGGCTGTTCGATGCTAATGCAGAACGCCATAGGATGTTTTTGTGTTGGTTAAGGGCAGTCAGGTCTGGAGAGAACCAAGGGCTATATCTGTTCCTGGTTCAAAATTTCTTGAATGGGGCATGCTTATTTAAGATAGTGAGGAAGGCATTTTTTTTTTAATATATGGTAAAGTGTGTGTTATATGGTAAAGTGTGTGTTATATGGTAGAGTGTATGTTATATGGTAAAGTGTGTGTTATCTGGTAAAGTGTATGTTATATGGTAGAGTTTGTATCGATAAGACAGCTAACGATTAGCGGGCCTCAGATGGGCGTTCAGGTAACGTCGCGACACACACTATACCATATATCATACACTCTACCATATAACATATAACTACCATAGAAAACAAACTCTACCAATTAACACACACTTTATCAAATAATATACACTGTACCAGATAACACCTACTCAACCATATAACATACACTTTACCATAGAACACAAACTCTACCATATAACACACACTTTACCATATAGCATACACTTTACCATAGAACACAAACTCTACCATATAACATACACTTTATCAAATAATATACACTGTACCAGATAACACCTACTTAACCATATAACATACACTTTACCATAGAACACAAACTCTACCATATAACATACACTTTACCATAGAACACAAACTCTACCATATAACACATACTTTACCATATAACACACACTTTACCATATAACACACACTTTACCATATAACATACACTTTAACATATAACATACACTTTACCAGATAACACACACTTTACCATATAACATACACTTTACTATATAACATACACTTTACCATAGAACACAAACTCTACCATATAACATACACTTTACCAGATAACACACACTTTACCATATAACATACACTTTACTATATAACACACACTTTACCATATAACATACACTCTACCATATAACACACACTTTACCATATAACACACACTTTACCATATAACACACACTGTACCATATAATATACACTTTACCATATAACATACACTTTACCATAAAACACACTTTACCATATAACACACACTCTACCATATAACACACACTTTACCATAGAACACACACTTTACCATATAACAAACACTTTACCATAAAACACACTCTACCATATAACACACACTTTACCATAGAACACACACTGTACCATATAATATACACTTTACCAAATAACATACACTTTACCATAGAACACACATTCTACCATATAACACACATTCTACCATATAACACACACTGTACCATATAATATACACTTTACCATACAACATACTTTACCATAGAACACACACTTTACCATATAACACACACTGTACCATATAATATACACTTTACCATATAACACACACTGTACTGTATAATATACACTTTACCATACAACATACTTTACCATAGAACACACACTTTACCATATAACACACACTGTACCATATAATATACACTTTACCATAAAACACACACTTTACCATATAACATACACTCTACCATATAACACACACTTTACCATATAACACACACTTTACCATATAACACACACTTTACCATATAACATACACTTTACCATATAACACACACTTTACCATATAACACACACTGTACCATATAATATACACTTTACCATATAACATACACTTTACCATAAAACACACTTTATCATATAACACAAACTCTACCATATAACATACACTTTACCATAGAACACAAACTCTACCATATAACACATACT
Organism: Salvelinus alpinus; assembly: GCF_045679555.1. Classification (NCBI taxonomy): domain Eukaryota; kingdom Metazoa; phylum Chordata; class Actinopteri; order Salmoniformes; family Salmonidae; genus Salvelinus; species Salvelinus alpinus. The sequence goes on from NC_092110.1 coordinate 24,210,125, forward strand.
TTACCATATAACACACACTGTACCATATAACATACACTTTACCATATAACATACACTTTACCAGATAACACACACTTTACCATATAACATACACTTTACTATATAACATACACTTTACCATAGAACACAAACTCTACCATATAACATACACTTTACCAGATAACACACACTTTACCATATAACATACACTTTACTATATAACACACACTTTACCATATAACATACACTCTACCATATAACACACACTTTACCATATAACACACACTTTACCATATAACACACACTGTACCATATAATATACACTTTACCATATAACATACACTTTACCATAAAACACACTTTACCATATAACACACTGTACCATATAACACACACTTTACCATAAAACACACTCTACCATATAACACACACTTTACCATAGAACACACACTGTACCATATAACATACACTTTACCATAAAACACACTCTACCATATAACACACACTTTACCATAGAACACACACTGTACCATATAATATACACTTTACCAAATAACATACATTTACCATAGAACACACATTCTACCATATAACACACATTCTACCATATAACACACACTGTACCATATAATATACACTTTACCATACAACATACTTTACCATAGAACACACACTTTACCATATAACACACACTGTACCATATAATATACACTTTACCATATAACACACACTGTACCATATAATATACACTTTACCATACAACATACTTTACCATAAAACACACACTTTACCATATAACATACACTCTACCATATAACACACACTTTACCATATAACACACACTTTACCATATAACACACACTTTACCATATAACATACACTTTACCATATAACACACACTTTACCATATAACATACACTTTACCATATAACACACACTTTACCATATAACACACACTGTACCATATAATATACACTTTACCATATAACATACACTTTACCATAAAACACACTTTACCATATAACACAAACTCTACCATATAACATACACTTTACCAGATAACACACACTTTACCATATAACACACACTTTACCATAAAACACACTCTACCATAGAACACACACTGTACCATATAATATACACTTGACCAAATAACATACATTTACCATAGAACACACATTCTACCATATAACACACATTCTACCATATAACACACACTGTACCATACAATATACACTTTACCATACAACATACTTTACCATAGAACACACACTGTACCATATAATATACACTTTACCATATAACACACATTCTAGCATAGAGTACACACTACTGTAGAACACACACTCTACAGTGGAAAACAGATCGAGATCATCGCGGCCAACAACCTTCTCATGCTGCCTCTGTGGTGAACACTGTGGTGACAGGATGATTCACAACTTCCTGACAAACAAAAACAAAAATACATTTTAAAAAATCCTCATTATCTAGAATTCTTCTTTTGCCTTTCATGTCAGTGGAAGAAAAATTAACAACAAAAATGTTATTCATAATCAGCGAGGGATTGATTGTAAATGTGTAAAACATTCAGAGGGTAGCCTATGCTAAATGCAAGCAGTGACTTTTAAACTATTCCTACATAATATTACATTCTGCTGTGTGTCTGTCCTCCAAATCAAACCATATGCAGTGCAGGGCGGTTCAGGGAGGCTCAAGACTGTTAAGGGAGGCTCAGGGCGGTTCAGGGCAGTTAACGGCGGCTCAGGGCGGTTCAGGGTGGCTCAGGGGGGTTAAGGGAGGCTCAGGGGGGTTAAGGGAGGCTCAGGGCGGTTGATGGCGTTTCAGGGCGGCTCAGGGCGATCCAGGGCAGCTCAGGGTGGTTCAGGGCTATTCAGGGCGGCTCAGGGGGGTCAAGGGCAGCTCAAGGAGGTTCAGGGCGGCTCAGGGCGGTTCAGGATGGTTCAGGGCGGCTCAGGGTAAGGCAGGGACGGGTTTAAGTAGTGAGGAAAGCATCAGTGGACCTGTAACAGAGAGACCGACAGATGATTAAGCATTATTGTGCTTTGAAATCAGAACCCTTCTTTTAGTCCAGGAGCAGTGTTCATAGACTGGTCTCCATCTGCACATATTGAGTCGATAGTTTAAATGCATTTTGCTTTGTGAAAAAGTCCACTGTAAATGAGCTAATGGTTTGTTCAGTATATAATGGAAAGCTGCTGTATACAATGTAGAAAGTCACACCTTTGGAAATGATGCCCCGGAACGATAATGGTGTTTGAGGTTTCAATACAAATGAGGATTCCCTGCAATAAAAGAGAAAAAGACAAAAGACAACTGCCCCCACATGAAACAGGGAGAAGAAACGGGTTTTCTCTAACACACACAAACACACGCACAGTTGAGCAGTGTGTGCAGCCCTTGGCTCATAGCGACATGCAATGCCACTGCAACAGTTTCCTGATGTCATCACCCTCTCCATCTCGCTCACAGAGGCTGGTGCGATGATCCACTGACACCCGCCTGTCTTCTTATCAGCCCTGCCTGAGTCTCAGCCACTATCAGATCTCTGCTCAAACTGCCAACCAACTGCTTATGTTGTTTACACATGTTGTATAACTCACATCACATCTAATAAAGGAAATTAAGGCAGTAGCCTAATGTGATTCTGGAGTGGGCTGCAAGTTTACAGAACAGCATGTTATTGCCAGAGGGTATCACGTTATCAGTTTTAGAATACACAGGTGTATTTGAAAGTTACAGTTTAGTGTGACTGCAACTGAATGTCACACCAGAAGTCATATGTTGTCTCACACCTCACTGTTGTGAAAATGGCAACAGGATATGCCATACATGTGAAAGATCATGGTATACACACGGTATGAACACAGTACACACATGCGCACACACATACACACACACACGCACACACACACGCACACACACACACACACACACACACACACACACACACACACACACACACACACACACACACACACACACACACACACACACACACACACACACACACACACACACACACACACACAAGTAATTAAACATGGCAGGCCTACATGACTTAGTAACTGTGTAAAACAAATGCTCTGCCAAAACCTCCCTGCAAACAGACATAGAGTAAGCAATTAACATTATTTGCAGCCGCAAAGACAGAAACAACAATCATGAAGAAGAGGTGCTTTGATACAACATGCAACATTGCAGTAACGTTTCCTCTGTTGTGAGTTTGGTGGAGAGCTGCTGGGTTGATAGTAGACGGTGTTCTGGTCTGGCTTAGGTCTGTTCTGGTCTGGGCCGGGCCCGGCCTGGTTGGGGGATGTATGCTGGGTGTTTGGAGTGTTTAAGGTCTCTGGGTTTCTGGTGGTTTTTGAGAGGCTCCAGTGTTTATCGACTGTGAGAGATGGAAACCCCACAAAATGGAGCTCCACCCACTCAGTGCCCATCAATCACCGTTGCCACCAGTGAGGAGAAGCCTATGCTGACACACATAGCCATTTTGTCTCCCACGTAAAGCTGCAGTATTGCCGTGAACCCAGTAGTATGATACCACATGGTGTCCTTACCATCACACTGGTGACTGGTTCACACAGAGATCTATGGCAGGAGAAAAACCAAGACCAAGCCAAAACCAATCATTTCAAATACATGTGAGATAGCACAACATTATACAATGACAGCATTGGTTTTTTTTAAAGTCACAATCCAAAGTGTAAGCATACTGTGAATGCTTTGGTTGCTCGTGAGACGCAGAGAGCTTAGGGTCTCGGTTGACACATGGTGTCTGAACAACAGGAAGAGTTAGGGTCTAGGGAGGGGGGTGTATGCACCACAGAACCAGAAAATAGTAAAGAGATGGTCAATCTGTCTGCTTTACCAGAACTGGGTCACAAAGAGAACAAAGAAAACACAACTAATCTTCAAAACTCTGTTTTATAATCACCACTGTGGGTAATGTACAGTACTGTACCTATTTTCAACATGCACAGTATCACTATGGAGCCTCTAAAGTTCACCTCTGCTAAGTCTTACTGCTCCACCACAACATAAAACCTGGCTTGTCTTTGAAGAGTTTCACCTTTCATCCCTACAGTACGTTCCTCTGACAGTGGTCTCTGAGAGTTACATCACTACCTGCCTGGTCTGTTGTGTTGTGCAGGCCCAGCTGCCACAGTAGAGTGTGGCGACACAGAGGCCTGCTCTGCTCTCTGTGGCCTCACCACTGTCTCCATGTCTGCTAGAGCCAATAAATAAATAATGGGCAAAGTGATCACTTCCAACATTGATACTGTATTCTCAGCCACTGCACTGCATCTGGGAGTGCCTGGCTTTCAACAACAACACAACAGGCCTGCAGGCCTAGGGATTGTTTGGGATGGTCTACCTTCTTCAGTAATGAGGCTTCACAAGGCCCTCAATGAGTTCAGGAAATGAACGGCACGACAAGTTGGCTGTGTTTTTTTAACACTGTGTTGTTTTAGATGTGACAGGTCTGGAATTTTCACACATGTTATCGCTCATTTACACATGGTGACACACCAACTTTCCCCTGGTGAGGGTTTTGGAGGTGCTGCTGCTGTGCAAAGTGGAGAGAGAGACAGAGAGAAAATTTCCAGAAGAGAATTCTTGGAATGAGTGTGTATCTTAGTAGGGGTGCCTATTTTACATAAGGACATGTGAGATCATGGAAATAACTGAATTCATGATCTTTTATATTGTATCAGCTCTAGTGGCAAAAGATTTGAGCCAGATTCAATCTTAGTAGCAGGCTGTATACAAAATGTATAGAAGTTTTTAATTGTAAAAGTAACATCCGCTTATTTATTTTTCCTAATTACAATTGGGCAGTATACATATAGCAACAGAAGACAAGGTGTTTGTAAATAGTAAGTATACTAGGCCTGTCTATTCCCCAAATCCAACCAATCCAAGCCCAGGACCAAAGGCAAAAGGGCGGCTCTTATCCTTGCCTTCCTGCCTGCGTTTGATGCAATGACGGCCTCCTCAAGTCCCACGCTGCATTCCATGTTTATGGGGAACATATGGGGAAGCCTGCAATTTTTAGACCACAAAATAAGACCCTTTGCAGCTGGACACAGGACCGCACTCAGTCCTTTTTGCCTCCCGAGCCACACCCGAAAGGCGTAGGACCACTGACAGTGATTAAACCACCACAGTTTTCTCAGCAAAACAGGAGTTATATTGAGCTTAAATACAGGGGCTTGATAAACAAGGCATGGGCAGCAGAAAAAAGAATCCAAAAGGCCACAATGATCTTCTGACTATTTCCCTCATGGTCATGGGCAGTGCAAGGGAGATGCATTTCAAAACATGAAGCAGATGTTTACCCTGACAAAGAGAAAATAAAGCAAGAGGAGGACAAAGAAAAGGCCTCGAATCCATTCAGTTAAATTCTATGACTTAAATAGGCCTAGATGGACAGATCCAATTCCCTTTATTGCTCTAGAACAATAATGGTCACATGATGTATAACTAAAGAAACAGAAAGGCTGGGGATGATACCATATTTGTTTTTGCTTGTCTCTGTTCCCCCGATGGTTGAATGACTGAATTGATTTTCCTTGGAAAAATCTAAAATTCAAACATATTGTAATTTAAAATTAATAACTTAAATGTAATGGGATTGGATTGAGTAATGCAGGAGAGTAGAGGGGGATAGTAGAGAAGGAGAGTAAAAGAGCAGAGTACAGGAGGATATTAGAGGAGGAGAGTAGAGGAGGAGAGTAGAGGAGAGTAGATGAGAGTAGAAGATGAGAGTAGAGGAGAGTAGAGGAGGAGAGTAGAAGAGGAGAGTAGAGGAGGAGAGTAGAGGAGAGTAGATGAGAGTAGAAGATGAGAGTAGAGGAGAGTAGAGGAGGAGAGTAGAAGAGGAGAGTAGAGGAGGAGAGTAGAGGAGAGTAGATGAGAGTAGAGGAGGAGAGTAGAGGAGGAGAGTAGAGGAGAGTAGATGAGAGTAGAAGATGAGAGTAGAGGAGGAGAGTAGAGGAGGAGAGTAGAGGAGAGTAGAGGAGGAGAGTAGAGGAGAGTAGAGGAGAGTAGAAGAGAGTAGAGGAGGAGAGTAGAGGAGGAGAGTAGAGGAGAGTAGATGAGAGTAGAAGATGAGAGTAGAGGAGGATAGTAGAGGAGGAGAGTAGAAGATGATAGTAGAGAAGGAGAGTAGAGGAGGAGAGTAGAGGAGAGTAGATGAGAGTAGAAGATGAGAGTAGAGGAGGAGAGTAGAGGAGAGTAGTGGAGAGTAGATGAGAGCAGAAGATTAGAGTAGAGGAGGAGAGTAGAGGAGGAGAGTAGAGGAGAGTAGATGAGAGTAGAAGATGAGAGTAGAGGAGGGGAGTAGAGGAGGAGATTAGAGAAGGAGAGGCGAAGATGAGAGTAGAAGAAGACAGTAGAGGAGGAGTCAGTTAAGAACAAATTCTTATTTACAATGACGGTCTATCCCGACCAAATCGTGTCCCGCCCTATGGGACTAACAATCAAGACCGGATTTGATCGGATTTGACGCCTCTTGCACTGAGATGCAGTGCCTTAGACCGCTGCGCAACTCGGGAGCCCACTCGGAAGTAGAGGAGAAGAGCAGAGGGTGAGAGCCGTGGAGGAGAGCAGATGACGAGAGTCAAGGAAGAAAGTAAGAGAGGACAGCAGATGAGGAGAACAGTGGAGGAGAGTACTGGAGGAGAGTACTGGAGGAGAGTACTGGAGGAGAATAGTGGAGGAGAGTACAAGAGGAGAATAGTGGAGGGGAGTACTGGAGGAGAGTACTGGAGGAGAGTACAGGAGGAGAATAGTGGAGGAGAGTACAGGAGGAGAATAGTGGAGGAGAGTAGAGAAGGAAAGTAGCTGAGAAGAGTAGTGGAGAGTAGTGGAGAGTAGTGGAGAGTAGTGGAGGAGAATAGAGGAGGAGAGTAAAGGAGGAAAGAAGGAGAGCAGAAGAGGAGAGTAGATGAGAGTAGGGTGGAGTAGAGAACAGGATGATAGGAGAAAAGAGTAGAGGAGGATAATAGAGGAGAGAAGAGGAGATTTGATGAGGAGAGTAGATGAGGAGAGAAGAGGAGAGTAGAGGAGGAGAGTAGAGGCGGAGAGAAGAGGAGGAGAGGAGAGGAGAGGAGAGGAGAGGAGAGGAGAGGAGAGGAGAGGAGAGGAGAGGAGAGGAGAGGAGAGGAGAGGAGAGGAGAGGAGAGGAGAGGAGAGGAGAGGAGAGGAGAGGAGAGAGTAGAGGAGAGGAGGAGAGGAGGAGAATTATGGAGGAGAGTAGAGGCGGAGAGAAGAGGAGGAGAGGAGAGGAGAGGAGAGGAGAGGAGAGGAGAGGAGAGGAGAGGAGAGGAGAGGAAAGGAGAGGAGAGGAGAGGAGAGGGAGGAGAGGAGAGGAGAGGAGAGGAGAGGAGAGGAGAGGAGAGGAGGAGAGTAGAAGAGGAGAGCAGAGGAGGAGAGTAGAGAAGGAGAGAAGAGGAGGAGCTTAGAGGAGGAGAATAGATTAGCAGAGAAGAGGATAGTAGTGGAGGAGTGTAGAGGAGAGTAGAGGAGGATAGCAGAGGAGGAGAGTAGAGGAGGAGAGCAGAGGAGGAGAGTAGAGGAGGAGAGCAGAGGAGGAGAGTAGAGGAGGAGAGTAGGAGACTAGAGGTGGAGAGTGGAGTGGGAGACAATAGAAGTTTAGGAGAGTAGAGGAGAGTAGTAGAGGAGAGGAGAGGAGGAGAGTAGGAGACTAGAGGTGGAGAGTGGAGTGGGAGACTATAGAAGTTTAGGAGAGTAGAGGAGATTAGTGGAGGAGAGGAGAGGAGGAGAGTAAAGGAGGATAGCAGAGGAGGGTGGTGGAAGAGAGTAGTAGAGGACAGCAGAGGAGGAGAGTAGAGAAGGAGAGAAGAGGAGGAGCTTAGAGGAGGAGAATAGATTAGCAGAGAAGAGGATAGTAGTGGAGGAGTGTAGAGGAGAGTAGAGGAGGAGAGCAGAGGAGGAGAGTAGAGGAGAGTAAAGGAGAGTAGAGGAGGAGAGCAGAGGAGGAGAATAGAGGAGGAGAGTAGAGGAGGAGAGTAGGAGACTAGAGGTGGAGAGTGGAGTGGGAGACTATAGAAGTTTAGGAGAGTAGAGGAGAGTGGTGGAGGAGAGGAGAGGAGAGGAGGAGAGTAGAGGAGCAGAGCAGAGGAGGAGAGTAGGGGAGGAGAGTAGAAGAGGAGAATAAAGGAGGAGAGTAGGAGACTAGAGGTGGAGAGTGGAGGGGGAGACTATAAATGTTTCGGAGAGTAGAGGAGTGTAGAGGAGGAGAGTACATGAGAGAGTGAGAGGAGAGAAGAGGATGGGAGTAGAGGGGGAAACTATAGTAGAATAGTAGTGAATAAAAGGAGAGAGGTGGAGAAGAGGAGAGTGGAGGAAAGTAGAGGAGAGGAGAGCAGATGAGGAGAGTACTGGAGGAAAGTGGAAGAGATAAGAGGAGGAGATTATAGGAGGAAATTAGAGGAGGAGAGTGGAGGAGAGATAAGGAGGAGATTAGAGGAGGAAAGTAGAGGAGGAGAGCAGAGGAGGAGATTAGAGGAAGAGAGTGGAGGAGATTAGAGGAGATAAGAGGAGGGGAATGGAGGAGATTAGAAGAGGAGAGTAGAAGAGATTAGAGGAGTAGTGTAGAAGAGAGTGGAGGAGGAGAGTAGAGGAGGGGTATAGAGGAGGAGAGTAGAGGAGATTAGTGGAGGAGAGTGGATGAGATTAGATGAGGTGAGTGGAGGAGATCAGAGGAGGAAATTAGAGGAGGAGAGTGAGGAGATTAGAGGTGGAGAGTTTAGGGGACACTATAGTAGAGGTTTAGAGTAGAGGAAGATAATAGAGCGGGAGAGCAGAGGAGGTGAATAGAGGTGGAGAGTAGAGGAGGATAATAGAGGTGAAGAGTAGAGGAGGATAATAGAGGTGGAGAGTAGAGAAGGAGAGTAGAGGAGGAAATTAAAGGAGGGGACTATTGTAGAGGAGGAGAGTAGAAGCCGATAATTGAGGTGGAGTAGAGGAGAAGAGTAGAGTAGGAGACTAGAGGTTGAGAGGAAAGGGGGAGACTATAGTAGAAGAGGAGAGTATAGGAGGAGAGTAGATGAGGAGAGTAGATGAAGAGTGTAGAGGAGGAGAGGAGAGGATGAGAGGAGAGAATGAGAGGAGGAGAGTAGAGGAGAGATGAGGAGAGTAAAGAAGGAGAGTAGAGGAGGAGAGTATTGGAGGAGAATGGAGTAGGGTAGAGGAGAGTAGAGGAGAAGATTAGAGGAGCAGAGTAGTGGAGGAAAGTAGAGGAGGATAGTAGAGGAGGAGATGAGTGGACGAGATTTGAGGAGGAGAGTGGAGGAGGAGAGTGAAGGAAAAGAGTAGAGGAGGAGAGTAGAGGAGGAGAGTGGAGGAGGAGAGCAGAGGAGGAGAGTAGAGGAGAGTAGAGGAGGAGAGAAGAGGAGTGTAGAATAGGAGAGTAGAGGAGAGTAGAGGAGGAGAGTAGGGGAGGAGAGTGAAGTAGGAGAGTAGAGGAGGAGAGTAGAGGAGGAGAGTGAAGTAGGAGAGTAGAGGAGGAGAGTAGAGGAGGAGAGTGGGGGAGGAGAGTAGAGGAGGAGAGTGGAGGAGATTAGAGGAGGAGAGGGGAGTAGATTAGAGGAGTAGTGGAGGAGTGTAGAGGAGAGTGGGGGAGGAGATCAGAGGAGGAGAGTGGAGGAGATTAGAGGAGGAAATTAGAGGAGGAAAGTAGAGGAGATGAGAGCAGAGTAGAGGGGGAGATTAGAGGAAGAGAGTGGAGGAGATTAGAGGAGGATAATAGAGGAGGAGAGTAGAGGAGGAGATTAGAGGAGGATAATAGAGGAGGAGAGTAGAGGAGGAGAGTAGAGGGGGAGATTAGAGGAGATTAGAGGAGATAAGAAGAGGGGAGTGGAGGAGATTAGAGGAGGAGAGTAGTGGAGGAGTGTAGAAGAGGAGAGTGGAGGAGTTTAGAGGAGGAGAGGGGATGAGATTAGAGGAGGAGAGTAGTGGAGGAGTGTAGAAGAGGAGAGTGGAGGAGTTTAGAGGAGGAGAGGGGAGGAGATTAGAGGAGTAGTGGAGGAGTGTAGAGGAGAGTGGGGGAGGAGATCAGAGGAGGAGAGTGGAGGAGATTAGAGGAGGAAATTAGAGGAGGAAAGTAGAGGAGATGAGAGCAGAGTAGAGGGGGAGATTAGAGGAAGAGAGTGGAGGAGATTAGAGGAGATAAGAAGAGGGGAGTGGAGGAGATTAGAGGAGGGGAGTAGAGGAGGAGAGTGGGGGAGGAGATCAGAGGAAGAGAGTGGAGGAGATTAGAGGAGATAAGAAGAGGGGAGTGGGGGAGATTAGAGGAGGGGAGTAGAGGAGGTGATTAGATGAGGAGAGTGGAGGAGATTAGGGGAGGAGAGTGAGGAGATTAGAGGTGGAGAGTAGAGTGGGAGACTGGAGGTGGAGAGTTTAGGGGACACTATAGTAGAGGTTTAGAGTAGAGGAAGATAATAGAGCGGGAGAGCAGAGGAGGTGAATAGAGGTGGAGAGTAGAGGAGGTGAAAAGAGGTGGAGAGTAGAGGAGGATAATAGAGGTGAAGAGTAGAGGAGGATAATAGAGGTGGAGAGTAGAGGAGGAGAGTAGAGGAGGAAATTAAAGGAGGGGACTATTGTAGAGGAGGAGAAGAGAAGCGGATAATTGAGGTGGAGTAGAGAGTAGAGGAGGAGAGTAGAGGAGGAGAGTGGGGGAGTTGAGTAGAGGAAGAGAGTGGAGGAGTTTAGAGGAGGAAAGGGGAGGAGATTAGAGGAGTAGTGGAGGAGTGTAGAGGAGAGTGGGGGAGGAGATCAGAGGAGGAGAGTGGAGGAGATTAGAGGAGGAAATTAGAGGAGGAAAGTAGAGGTGATGAGAGCAGAGTAGAGGGGGAGATTAGAGGAAGAGAGTGGAGGAGATTAGAGGAGGATAATAGAGGAGGAGAGTAGAGGAGGAGAGTAGAGGAGGATAATAGAGGTTTAGAGTAGAGGAGGATAATAGATGTGGATAAAAGAGGAGGTGAATAGAGGTGGAGAGTAGAGGAGGACAATAGAGGTGGAGAGTAGAGGATGATGATAGAGGTGGGGAATAGAGGAGGATAATAGAGGTGGAGAGTAGAGGAGGAAACAGAGGTGGAGAGTAGAAGAGGACAATAGAGGTTGAGAGTAGAGGAAACATAGGTGGAGAGTAGAGGAGGAAACAGAGGTGGAGAGTAGCGGCCCACGCTTGGATTGCGTCCTACCTGACAGGTCGCTCCTACCAGGTGGCGTGGCGAGAATATGTCTCCGCACCACGTGCTCTCACCACTGGTGTCCCCCAGGGCTCTGTTCTAGGCCCTCTCCTATTCTCGCTATACACCAAGTCACTTGGCTCTGTCATATCCTCACATGGTCTCTCCTATCATTGCTATGCAGACGACACACAATTAATCTTCTCCTTTCCCCCCTCTGATAACCAGGTGGTGAATCGCATCTCTGCATGTCTGGCAGACATATCAGTGTGGATGACGGATCACCACCTCAAGCTGAACCTCGGCAAGACGGAGCTGCTCTTCCTCCCGGGGAAGGACTGCCCGTTCCATGATCTCGCCATCACGGTTGACAACTCCATTGTGTCCTCCTCCCAGAGTGCTAAGAACCTTGGCGTGATCCTGGACAACACCCTGTCGTTCTCAACTAACATCAAGGCGGTGACCCGTTCCTGTAGGTTCATGCTCTACAACATTCGCAGAGTACGACCCTGCCTCACGCAGGAAGCGGCGCAGGTCCTAATCCAGGCACTTGTCATCTCCCGTCTGGATTACTGCAACTCGCTGTTGGCTGGGCTCCCTGCCTGTGCCATTAAACCCCTACAACTCATCCAGAACGCCGCAGCCCGTCTGGTGTTCAACTTTCCCAAGTTCTCTCACGTCACCCCGCTCCTCCGCTCTCTCCACTGGCTTCCAGTTGAAGCTCGCATCCGTTACAAGACCATGGTGCTTGCCTACGGAGCTGTGAGGGGAACGGCACCTCCGTACCTTCAGGCTCTGATCAGGCCCTACACCCAAACAAGGGCACTGCGTTCATCCACCTCTGGCCTGCTCGCCTCCCTACCTCTGAGGAAGTACAGTTCCCGCTCAGCCCAGTCAAAACTGTTCGCTGCTCTGGCACCCCAATGGTGGAACAAACTCCCTCACGACGCCAGGTCAGCGGAGTCAATCACCACCTTCCGGAGACACCTGAAACCCCACCTCTTTAAGGAATACCTAGGATAGGATAAAGTAATCCTTCTAACCCCCCCCCCCCCTTAAAAGAGTTAGATGCACTATTGTAAAGTGGTTGTTCCACTGGATATCATAAGGTGAATGCACCAATTTGTAAGTCGCTCTGGATAAGAGCGTCTGCTAAATGACTTAAATGTAATGTAAATGTAAATGAGAGTAGAGGAGGACAATAGAGGTGGAGAGTAGAGGAGTTGAATAGAGGTGGAGAGTAGAGGAGGATAACAGAGGTGGAGAGTAGAGGAGGATAATAGAGGTGGAGAGTAACAGAGATTGATAGAGGTGGAGAGTAGAGGAGGATAACATAGGTGGAGAGTAGAGGAGGATAGTAGAGGTGGAGAGAAGAGGAGGATAACATAGGTGGAGAGTAGAGGAGGATAACAGAGGTGGAGAGTAGAGGAGGATGATAGAGGTGGAGAGTAGAGGAGGATGATAGAGGTGGAGAGAAGAGAAGGATAATAGAGGAGGAGAGTAGAGGAGTTGAATAGAGGTGGAGAGTAGAGGAGGATAATAGAGGTGGAGAGTAACGGAGGATGATAGAGGTGGAGAGTAGAGGAGGATAACATAGGTGGAGAGTAGAGGAGGATAGTAGAGGTGGAGAGAAGAGGAGGATAACAGAGGTGGAGAGTAGAGGAGGATGATAGAGGTGGCGAGTAGAGGAGGATGATAGAGGTGGAGAGAAGAGGAGGATAATAGAGGAGGAGAGTAGAGTGGTGAGTAGAAGAGAGTAGATGAGGAGAGTAGATGAGGAGGAGATTGGAGGTGGAGATTAAGGGAGGAGAGTAGAAAAGGAGAGTAGATGAGGAGAGTAGATGAGGAGAGTAGAAAAGGAGAGTAGATGAGGAGAGTAGATGAGGAGAGTAGAGGAGGAGAGTAGAGGAGGAGAGTGGAGGAGATTAGGGGAGGAGAGTAGTGGAGGAGTGTAGAAGAGGAGAGTAGAGGAGATTAGTGGAGGTGAGTGGAGGAGTTTATAGGAGGAGAGTAGAGGACGAGAGTGGAGGATATTAGATGAGGTTAGTAGAAGTGGAAAGTAGAGTGGGAGACTGTAAATGGAGAGTTTAGGGGAAATTATAGTAGAGGAGGAGAGTAGAGGAGGATGATAGAGGTGGGGAATAGAGGAGGATAATAAAGGTGGAGAGTTGAGGAGGAAAATAGAGGTGGAGAGTAGAAGAGAGTAGATGAGGAGAGAAGATGAGGAGAGTAGATGAGGAGAGTAGAGGAGAGTAGAGGAGGAGAGTAGAAAAGGAGAGTAGATGAGGAGAGTAGATGAGGAGAGTAGATGAGGAGAGTAGAGGAGGAGAGTAGATGAGGAGAGCAGAGGAGAGTAGAAAAGGAGAGTAGATGAGGAGAGTAGATGAGGAGAGTAGATGAGGAGAGTAGAAAAGGAGAGTAGAGGAGGAGAGTAGATGAGGAGAGTAGATGAGGAGAGTAGATGAGAGTAGAGGAGGAGAGTGGAGGAGAGTAGATGAGGAGAGTAGAGGAGATTAGAGGTGTAGAATAGAAGAGGATAATTGAGGTGGAGTAGAGGAGAAGAGTAGAGTAGGAGACTAGAGGTCGAGAGGAAAGGGGGAGACTATAGTAGAAGAGGAGAGTATAGGAGGAGAGTAGATGAGGAGAGTAGATGAGGAGTGTAGAGGAGGAGAGGAGAGGATGAGAGGAGAAGAGGAGAGATGAGGAGAGTAAAGAAGGAGAGTAGTGGAGGAGAGTAGAGGAGATTAGAGGAGGAGAGTAGTGGAGGAGAGTATTGGAGGAGAGTAGTTAGATTAGAGAAGGAGCATAGAGGATATTAGGGGAGTAGTGTACAGTACGAGAGTAGAGGAGGAGTTAAGAGGAGGAGAGTGGAGGAGGAGAGTGGAGGAGGAGATTAGATGAGGAGAGTGGAGGAGGAGAATGGAGGAAAAGAGTAGAGGAGGAGAGTAGAGGAGGAGAGTAGAGGAGTAGAGTGGATTTGTAGATTAGAGGAGAGCAATGGAGGAGAATAGAGGAGGAGAGTGGAGGAGGAGAGTAGTGGAGGAGAGTGGAGAAGGAGAGTAGAGTAGGAGAGTAGTGGAGGAGCGTGGATGAGGAGAGTAGATGGGGGGAGAATAGGAGGAGAGTCGATTTGGAGATTAGAGGAGGAGAGAAGAGGAGGAGAATAGAGGAGGCGAGTGGAGGAGGAGAGTAGAGGAAGAGAGTGGAGGAGGAGAGCAGAGGAGGAGAGTGGAGGAGGAGAGTGGAGGAGGAGAGTAGAGGAGGAGAGTAGAGGAGGAGAGTGGTGGACGAGAGTGGAGGAGGACTGTGGATGTGGAGATTGGAAGATGAGAGTGGAGGAGGAGAGTAGAGGAGGCGAGTAGTTAGATTTGAGGAGGAGCATAGAGGAGATTCTGTGAGAAGTGTATTGGAGGAGAGTAGAGGAGGAGAGTGTAGGTGGAGAGTAGAGGAGGAGAGTAGATTAGGAGAGTAGAGGAAGATAGTAAAGGAGGAGAGTAGAGGAGGAGAGTGGAGGAAGAGAGTAGAGGAGGAGAGTAGAGGAGGAGTTTAGAGGAGGACAGTGGAGGAGGAGAGTAGATGAGGAGAGTAGAGGAGGAGAGTGGAGGAGAAGAGTAGAGGAGGAGAGTGGATGAGGAGAGTAGATTAGGAGAGTAGAGGAGGAGAGTAAAGGAAGAGAGTGGAGGAGGAGATTTGAAGAGGAGAGTTTAATAGGAGAGTGGAGGAGGAGAGTAGAGTAGGAGAGTAGAGGTAGATGAGTAGGGTGGAGGAGGACAGTGGAGGAGGAGAGTAGATGAGGAGAGTGGAGGAGGAGAGTGGATTTGGAGATTAGAGGAGGAGAGCAGAGGAGGAGAATAGAGGAGCAGATTGGAGGAGGAGGAGAGTAGAGAATGAGTGGGGAGGAGGACGTTAGAGGAGGAGAGTGGAGGAGAAGAGTAGAGGAGGAGATTGGAAGAGGAGAGTTTAATAGGAGAGTGGAGGAGGAGAGTAGAGTAGGAGAGTGGAGGAGGAGAGTGGAGAAGGAGAGTAGAGTAGGAGAGTGGAGGAGGAGAGTGGAGGAGGAGAGTAGATGAGTAGGGTGGAGGAGGACAGTGGAGGAGGAGAGTAGATTAGGAGAGTAGAGGAGGAGAGTAAAGGAAGAGAGTGGAGGAGGAGATTAGAAGAGGAGAGTGGAGGAGAAGAGTAGAGTAGGAGAGTGGAGGAGGAGAGTGGAGGAGGAGATTGGAAGAGGAGAGTTTAATAGGAGAGTGGAGGAGGAGAGTAGAGTAGGAGAGTGGAGGAGGAGAGTGGAGGAGGAGAGTAGAGTAGGAGAGTGGAGGAGGAGAGTGGAGGAGGAGAGTAGATGAGTAGGGTGGAGGAGGACAGTGGAGGAGGAGAGTAGATGAGGAGAGGAGAGGAGGAGAGTGGGTTTGGAGATTAGAGGAGGAGAGCAGAGGAGGAGAATAGAGGAGCAGAGTGGAAGAGGAGGAGAGTAGAGGATGAGTGGGGAGGAGGAGAGTAGATGAGGAGAGTGGAGGAGGAGTTTAGAGGAGGACAGTGGAGGAGGAGAGGAGATGACGAGAGTAGTTATATTTGAGAAGGAGAGTAGAGGAGGAGAGTGTAGTTGGAGAGTAGAGGAGGAGAGTAGATTACGAGAGTAGAGGAGGAGAGTGGAGGAGAAGAGGAGAGGAGGAGAGTGGATTTGGAGATTAGAGGAGGAGAGCAGAGGAGGAGAATAGTGGAGCAGAGTGGAGGAGGAGGAGAGTAGAGGATGAGTGGGGAGGAGGAGAGTAGAGGAGGAGAGCAGAGGAGGAGAGTGGAGGAGGAGGTTAGAGGAGGAGAGTGGAGCAGGAGAGTGGAGGAGGGGAGTGGAGGAGGAGAGGAGAGGAAGCGAGTGGAGGAGGAGTGTAGAGGAGTAGAGGAGGAGAGTGGAGGAGGAGAGCAAAGGAGGAGAGTAGAAGAGGAGAGTGGAGGAGGAGAGTAGAGGAGACGAGTGGAGGAGGAGTTTGGAAGAGGAGAGTGGAGGAGGAGATTGGAAGAGGAGAGTGGAGGAGGAGATTGGAAGAGGAGAGTGGAGGAGGAGATTGGAAGAGGAGAGTGGAGGAGGAGATTCGAAGAGGAGAGTGGAGGAGACGAGTGGAGGAGGAGATTGGAAGAGGAGAGTTTAATAGGAGAGTGGAGGAGGAGAGTAGAGTAGGAGAGTGGAGTAGGAGAGTAGAGTAGGAGAGTGGAGGAGGAGAGTAGATGAGTAGGGTGGAGGAGGACAGTGGAGGAGGAGAGTAGAGGTGGAGAGTAGAGGAGGAGAGTGGATTTGGAGATTAGAGGAGGAGAGCAGAGGAGGAGAATAGAGGAGCAGAGTGGAGGAGGAGAGTAGAGGATGAGTGGGGAGGAGGAGAGTAGATGAGGAGAGTGGAGGAGGAGTTTAGAGGAGGACAGTGGATTAGGAGAGGAGATGACGAGAGTAGTTATATTTGAGAAGGAGAGTAGAGGAGGAGAGTAGATTACGAGAGTAGAGGAGGAGAGTGGATTTGGATATTAGAGGAGGAGAGCAGAGGAGGTGAAGAGAGGAACACAGTGGAGGAGGAGGAGGAGAGTAGAGGATGAGTGGGGAGGAGGAGAGTAGATTAGGATAGTAGAGGAGGAGAGTGGAGCAGAAGAGTAGAGGAGGAGATCGGAGGAGGAGAGTGGAGGAGGAGATTAGAGGAGGAGAGTGGAGGAGAAGAGTAGAGGAGGAGAGTAGAGGAGGAGAGTGGAGCCGGAGAGTGGAGGAGGGGAGTGGAGGAGGAGAGTAGAGGAGGAGAGTGGAGGAGGAGAGCAAAGGAGGAGAGTAGAAGAGGAGTTTAGAGGAGGGCAGTGGAGGAGGAGAGTAGAGGAGGAGAGCAGAGGAGGAGAGTGGAGGAGGAGAGTGGAGGAGGAGAGTGGAGGAGAAGAGTAGAGGAGGAGAGTAGAGGAGGGGAGTTGAGGAGGAGACTAGAGGAGGAGAGTGGAGGAGAAGAGTAGAGGAGGAGAGTGGAGGAGGAGAGTGGAGGAGGAGAGTGGAGGAGGAGAGTAGAGGATGAGAGTGGAGGAGAAGAGTAGAGGAGGAGAGTAGAGGAGGAGAGTGGAGGAGGAGAGTAGATTAGGAGAGTAGAGGAGGAGAGTGGATTTGGATATTAGAGGAGGAGAGCAGAGGAGGTGAAGAGAGGAACACAGTGGAGGAGGAGGAGGAGGAGGAGATAGAGGATGAGTGGGGAGGAGGAGAGTAGATTAGGATAGTAGAGGAGGAGAGTGGAGGAGAAGAGTAGAGGAGGAGATCGGAGGAGGAGAGTGGAGGAGGAGAGTAGAGGAGGAGAGTGGAGGAGAAGAGTAGAGGAGGAGAGTAGAGGAGGAGAGTGGAGCAGGAGAGTGGAGGAGGGGAGTGGAGGAGGAGAGTAGAGGAGGAGAGTGGAGGAGGAGAGCAAAGGAGGAGAGTAGAAGAGGAGTTTAGAGGAGGGCAGTGGAGGAGGAGAGTAGAGGAGGAGAGCAGAGGAGGAGAGTGGAGGAGGAGAGTGGAGGAGGAGAGTGGAGGAGAAGAGTAGAGGAGGAGAGTAAAGGAGGGGAGTGGAGGAGGAGACTAGAGGAGGAGAGTGGAGGAGAAGAGTAGAGGAGGAGAGTGGAGGAGGAGAGTGGAGGAGGAGAGTAGAGGAGGAGAGTGGAGGAGAAGAGTAGAGGAGGAGAGTAGAGGAGGAGAGTGGAGGAGGAGAGTAGATTAGGAGAGTAGAGGAGGAGAGTAGAGGAGAGAGTGGAGGAGGAGATTGGAAGATGAGAGTGGAGGAGAAGAGTGGAGGATGAGATTGGAAGAGGAGAGTTTAATAGGAGAGTGGAGGAGAAGAGTAGAGTAGGAGAGTGGAGGAGAGTGGAGGAGGACAGTAGAGTAGGAGAGTGGAGGAGAAGAGTAGAGGAGGAGAGTGGAGGAGGAGAGTGGAGGAGGAGAGTAGAGGAGGAGAGTAGAGGAGGAGAGTGGAGGAGAAGAGTAGAGGAGGAGATTGGAAGAGAGTATAATAGGAGAGTGGAGGAGGAGAGTAGAGTAGGAGAGTGGAGGAGGAGAGTGGAGGAGAAGAGTAGAGTAGGAGAGTGGAGGAGGAGAGTAGATGAGTAGGGTGGAGGAGGACAGTGGAGGAGGAGAGTAGATGAGGAGAGTAGAGGAGGAGAGTGGAGGAGGAGAGTGGAGGAGGAGAGTAGAGGAGGAGAGTAGAGGAGGAGAGTGGAGGAAGAGAGCAGAGGAGGAGAGTAGAGGAGGAAAGTAGATTAGGAGAGTAGAGGAGGAGAGTGGAGGAGGAGATTGGAAGAGGAGAGTGGAGGGGGAGATTGGAAGAGGAGAGTTTAACAGGAGATTGGAGGAGGAGAGTATAGTAGGAGAGTGGAGGAGGAGAGTGGAGGAGGAGAGTAGAGGAGGAGAGTGGTGGAGGAGAGTGGAGGAGGAGAGTTGAGTAGGAGAGTAGAGGAGAGGAGTAGAGGAGGAGATTAGATTAGGAGAGTAGTGGAGGAGAGTAGAGGAGGAGTGTAGAGGAGGAGAGGAGAGGAGGAGAGGTTGAGGAGGAGAGGAGAGGAGGAGAGTAGAGGAGGAGAGTGGAGGAGGAGAGTAGAGGAGGAGAGTAGTGGAGGAGAGTACAGGAGGAGAGTGGAGGAGGAGTGTAGAGGAGGAGAGTGGAGGATGAGATTAGAGGTGGAGAGAAGAGGAGAATAGAGGAGGAGAGTGGAGGAGGAGAGTAGAGGAGGAGAGGAGAAGAGGAGAGTGGAGGAGGGGAGCAAAGGAGGAGAGTAGAGGATGAGTTTAGAGGACAGTGGAGGAGTAGAGTAGAGGAGAGTAGTTAGATTTGAGGAGGAGCGAAGAGGAAATTATGTGAGGAGTGTATATGAGGAGAGTAGAGGAGGAGAGTGTAGGTGGAGAGTAGAGGAGGAGAGTAGATTAGGAGAGTAGAGGAGGATAGTAAAGGAGGAGAGTAGAGGAGGAGAGTGGAGGAAGAGAATAGAGGATGAGAGTGGAGGAGGAGAGGGGAGGAGGAGATTAGATGAGGAGAGTGGAGGAGGAAAATGGAGGAGGAGAGTGGAGGAGGAGAGTAGAGGAGGAGAGTGGATTTGGAGATTAGAGGAGGAGAGCAGAGGAGGAGAATAGAGGAGCAGAGTGGAGGAGGAGGAGATTAGAGGAGGAGTGGGGAGGAAGAGTGTAGAGGAGGAGAGTGGAGGAGGAGAGTGGATTTTGAGATTAGAGGAGGGGAGCAGAGGAGGAGAATAGAGGAGCAGAGTGGAGGAGGAGGAGGAGTGGAGGAGGAGATTAGAGGAGAAGAGTGGATATGGAGAGTGGAGGAAGGAAGTGGAGGAGGAGAGTAGAGGAAGAGAGTGGAGGAGGAGTGTGGAGTGTGGAGGAGGACAGTAGATGAGGAGAGTGGAGCAGGGGAGCCAAGGAGGAGAATAGAGGATGAGTTTAGAGGACAGTGGAGGAGTAGAGTAGAGGAGAGTAGTTAGATTTGAGGAGGAGCGTAGAGGAGATTATGTGAGGAGTGTATAGGAGGAGAGTAGAGGAGGAGAGTGTAGGTGGAGAGTAGAGGAGGAGAGTAGATTAGGAGAGTAGAGGAGGATAGTAAAGGAGGAGAGTAGAGGAGGAGAGTGGAGGAAGAGAATAGAGGATGAGAGTGGAGGAGGAGAGGGGAGGAGGAGATTAGATGAGGAGAGTGGAGGAGGAAAATGGAGGAGGAGAGTGGAGGAGGAGAGTAGAGGAGGAGAGTGGATTTGGAGATTAGAGGAGGAGAGCAGAGGAGGAGAATAGAGGAGCAGAGTGGAGGAGGAGGAGATTAGAGGAGGAGTGGGGAGGAAGAGTGTAGAGGTGGAGAGTGGAGGAGGAGAGTAGAGGAGGAGAGTAAAGGAGGAGAGTAGAGGAGGAGAGTGGAGGGGGAGATTGGAAGAGGAGAGTTTAACAGGAGATTGGAGGAGGAGAGTAGAGTAGGAGAGTGGAGGAGGAGAGTAGAGGAGGAGAGTGGTGGAGGAGAGTGGAGGAGGAGAGTTGAGTAGGAGAGTAGAGGAGAGGAGTAGAGGAGGAGATTAGATTAGGAGAGTAGTGGAGGAGAGTAGAGGAGGAGTGTAGAGGAGGAGAGGAGAGGAGGAGAGGTTGAGGAGGAGAGGAGAGGAGGAGAGTAGAGGAGGAGAGTGGAGGAGGAGAGTGTAGGTGGAGAGTAGAGGAGGAGAGTAGATTAGGAGAGTAGAGGAGGATAGTAAAGGAGGAGAGTAGAGGATGAGAGTGGAGGAAGAGAATAGAGGATGAGAGTGGAGGAGGAGAGGGGAGGAGGAGATTAGATGAGGAGAGTGGAGGAGGAAAATGGAGGAGGAGAGTGGAGGAGGAGAGTAGAGGAGGAGAGTGGATTTGGAGATTAGAGGAGGAGAGCAGAGGAGGAGAATAGAGGAGCAGAGTGGAGGAGGAGGAGATTAGAGGAGGAGTGGGGAGGAAGAGTGTAGAGGTGGAGAGTGGAGGAGGAGAGTAGAGGAGGAGAGTAAAGGAGGAGAGTAGAGGAGGAGAGTGGAGGGGGAGATTGGAAGAGGAGAGTTTAACAGGAGATTGGAGGAGGAGAGTAGAGTAGGAGAGTGGAGGAGGAGAGTGGAGGAGGAGAGTAGAGGAGGAGAGTGGTGGAGGAGAGTGGAGGAGGAGAGTTGAGTAGGAGAATAGAGGAGAGGAGTAGAGGAGGAGATTAGATTAGGAGAGTAGTGGAGGAGAGTAGAGGAGGAGTGTAGAGGAGGAGAGGAGAGGAGGAGAGTTTGAGGAGGAGAGGAGAGGAGGAGAGTAGAGGAGGAGATTGGAGGAGGAGAGTAGAGGAGGAGAGTAGTGGAGGAGAGTACAGGAGGAGAGTGGAGGAGGAGTGTAGAGGTGGAGAGTGGAGGAGGAGAGTAGAGGAGGAGAGGAGAAGAGGAGAGTGGAGGAGGAGTGTGGAGGAGGACAGTAGAGGAGGAGAGTGGAGGAGGGGAGCAAAGGAGGAGAGTAGAGGATGAGTTTAGAGGACAGTGGAGGAGTAAAGTAGAGGAGAGTAGTTAGATTTGAGGAGGAGCGTAGAGGAGATTATGTGAGGAGTGTATAGGAGGAGAGTAGAGGAGGAGATTGTAGGTGGAGAGTAGAGGAGGAGAGTAGATTAGGAGAGTAGAGGAGGATAGTAAAGGAGGAGAGTAGAGGAGGAGAGTGGAGGAAGAGAATAGAGGAGAGAGTGGAGGAGGAGAGGGGAGGAGGAGAGTGGATTTGGAGATTAGATGAGGAGAGTGGAGGAGGAAAATGGAGGAGGAGAGTGGAGGAGGAGAGTAGAGGAGGAGAGTGGATTTGGAGATTAGAGGAGGAGAGCAGAGGAGGAGAATAGAGGAGCAAAGTGGAGGAGGAGGAGATTAGAGGAGGAGTGGGGAGGAAGAGTGTAGAGGAGGAGAGTGGAGGAGGAGAGTGGATTTTGAGATTAGAGGAGGGGAGCAGAGGATGAGAATAGAGGAGCAGAGTGGAGGAAGAGGAGGAGTGGAGGAGGAGATTAGAGGAGAAGAGTGGATATGGAGGTTAGAGGAAGAGAGTGGAGCAGGAGAGTGGAGGAAGGAAGTGGAGGAGGAGAGTAGAGGAAGAGAGTGGAGGAGGAGTGTGGAGTGTGGAGGAGGACAGTAGATGAGGAGATTGGAGCAGGGGAGCCAAGGAGGAGAATAGAGGATGAGTTTAGAGGACAGTGGAGGAGTAGAGTAGAGGAGAGTAGTTAGATTTGAGGAGGAGCGAAGAGGAAATTATGTGAGGAGTGTATATGAGGAGAGTAGAGGAGGAGAGTGTAGGTGGAGAGTAGAGGAGGAGAGTAGATTAGGAGAGTAGAGGAGGATAGTAAAGGAGGAGAGTAGAGGAGGAGAGTGGAGGAAGAGAATAGAGGATGAGAGTGGAGGAGGAGAGGGGAGGAGGAGATTAGATGAGGAGAGTGGAGGAGGAAAATGGAGGAGGAGAGTGGAGGAGGAGAGTAGAGGAGGAGAGTGGATTTGGAGATTAGAGGAGGAGAGCAGAGGAGGAGAATAGAGGAGCAGAGTGGAGGAGGAGGAGATTAGAGGAGGAGTGGGGAGGAAGAGTGTAGAGGTTGAGAGTGGAGGAGGAGAGTAGAGGAGGAGAGTAAAGGAGGAGAGTAGAGGAGGAGAGTGGATTTTGAGATTAGAGGAGTGGAGCAGAGGAGGAGAATAGAGGAGCAGAGTGGAGGAGGAGGAGATTAGAGGATAAGAGTGGATATGGAGGTTAGAGGAGGAGAGTGGAGCAGGAGAGTGGAGGAAGGGAGTGGAGGAGGAGAGTAGAGGAAGAGAGTGGAGGAGGAGTGTGGAGGAGGACAGTAGAGGAGGAGAGTGGAGGAGGGGAGCAAAGGAGGAGAGTAGAGGATGAGTTTAGAGGACAGTGGAGGAGTAGAGTAGAGGAGAGTAGTTAGATCTGAGGAGGAGCGTAGAGGAGATTATGTGAGGAGTGTATAGGAGGAGAGTAGAGGAGGAGAGTGTAGGTGGAGAGTAGAGGAGGAGAGTAGATTAGGAGAGTAGAGGAGGATAGTAAAGGAGGAGAGTAGAGGAGGAGAGTGGAGGAAGAGAATAGAGGATGAGAGTGGATTAGGAGAGGGGAGGAGGAGAGTGGATTTGGAGATTAGAGGAGGAGCGCAGAGGAGGAGAATAGAGGAGCAGAGTGGAGGAGGAGGAGATTAGAGGAGGAGTGGGGAGGAAGAGTGTAGAGGAGGAGAGTAGAGGAGGAGAGTGGATATGGAGGTTAGAGGAAGAGAGTGGAGCAGGAGAGTGGAGGAAGGAAGTGGAGGAGGAGAGTAGAGGAAGAGAGTGGAGGAGGAGTGTGGAGTGTGGAGGAGGACAGTAGAGGAGGAGAGTGGAGGAGGGGAGCAAAGGAGGAGAGTAGAGGATGAGTTTAGAGGAGGACAGTGGAGGAGGAGAGTAGAGGAGGAGAGTAGATTAGGAGAGTAGAGGAGGAGAGTGGAGGAAGAGAGCAGAGGAGGAGAGTAGATGAGGAGAGTAGATTAGGAGAGTAGAGGAGGAGAGTGGAGGAGGAGATTGGAAGAGGAGAGTGGAGGGGGAGATTGGAAGAGGAGAGTTTAACAGGAGATTGGAGGAGGAGAGTAGAGTAGGAGAGTGGAGTAGGAGAGTGGAGGAGGAGAGTAGAGTAGGAGAGTAGAGGAGGAGAGTGGTGGAGGAGAGTGGAGGAGGAGAGTTGAGTAGGAGAGTAGAGGAGAGGAGTATAGGAGGAGATTAGATTAGGAGAGTAGTGGAGGAGAGTAGAGGAGGAGTGTAGAGGAGGAGAGGAGAGAAGGAGAGGTTGAGGAGGAGAGGAGAGGAGGAGAGTAGAGGAGGAGAGTAGAGGAGGAGAGTAGTGGAGGAGAGTACAGGAGGAGAGTGGAGGAGGAGTGTAGAGGAGGAGAGTGGAGGATGAGATTAGAGGTGGAGAGAAGAGGAGAATAGAGGAGGAGAGTGGAGGAGGAGAGTAGAGGAGGAGAGGAGAAGAGGAGAGTGGAGGAGGAGTGTGGAGGAGGACAGTAGAGGAGGAGAGTGGAGGAGG
This sequence comes from Salvelinus alpinus, assembly GCF_045679555.1. NCBI lineage: Eukaryota > Metazoa > Chordata > Actinopteri > Salmoniformes > Salmonidae > Salvelinus > Salvelinus alpinus. The sequence goes on from NC_092110.1 coordinate 24,233,864, forward strand.
GGAGCAAAGGAGGAGAGTAGAGGATGAGTTTAGAGGGCAGTGGAGGAGTAGAGTAGAGGAGAGTAGTTAGATTTGAGGAGGAGCGTAGAAGAGATTATGTGAGGAGTGTATAGGAGGAGAGTAGAGGAGGAGAGTGTAGGTGGAGAGTAGAGGAGGAGAGTAGATTAGGAGAGTAGAGGAGGATAGTAAAGGAGGAGAGTAGAGGAGGAGAGTGGAGGAAGAGAATAGAGGAGGAGAGTGGAGGAGGAGAATGGAGGAGGAGAGAGGAGGAGAGGAGGAGGAATGGATTTGGAGATTAGAGGAGGAGAACAGAGGAGGAGAATAGGGGAGCAGAGTGGAGGAGGAGGAGATTAGAGGAGGAGTGGGGAGGAAGAGTGTAGAGGAGGAGAGTGGAGGAGGAGATTGGAAGAGGAGAGTGGAGGGGGAGATTGGAAGAGGAGAGTTTAACAGGAGATTGGAGGAGGAGAGTAGAGTAGAGTAGGAGAGTGGAGGAGGAGAGTGGAGGAGGAGAGTAGAGGAGGAGAGTAGAGGAGGAGAGTGGTGGAGGAGAGTCGAGGAGGAGAGTTGAGTAGGAGATCAGAGGAGAGGAGTATAGGAGGAGATTAGATTAGGAGAGTAGTGGAGGAGAGTAGAGGAGGAGTGTAGAGGAGGAGAGGAGAGGAGGAGAGGTTGAGGAGGAGAGGAGAGGAGGAGAGTAGAGGAGGAGAGGGGAGGAGGAGAGTAGAGGAGGAGAGTAGTGGAGGAGAGTACAGGAGGAGAGTGGAGGAGGAGTGTAGAGGAGGAGAGTGGAGGATGAGATTAGAGGTGGAGAGAAGAGGAGAATAGAGGAGGAAAGGAGAAGAGGAGAGTGGAGGAGGAGTGTGGAGGAGGACAGTAGAGGAGGAGAGTGGAGGAGGGGAGCAAAGGAGGAGAGTAGAGGATGAGTTTAGAGGACAGTGGAGGAGTAGAGTAGAGGAGAGTAGTTAGATTTGAGGAGGAGCGTAGAAGAGATTATGTGAGGAGTGTATAGGAGGAGAGTAGAGGAGGAGAGTGTAGGTGGAGAGTAGAGGAGGAGAGTAGATTAGGAGAGTAGAGGAGGATAGTAAAGGAGGAGAATAGAGGAGGAGAGCGGAGGAAGAGAATAGAGGATGAGAGTGGAGGAGGAGAGGGGAGGAGGAGATTAGATGAGGAGAGTGGAGGAGGAAAATGGAGGAGGAGAGTGGAGGAGGAGAGTAGAGGAGGAGAGTGGATTTGGAGATTAGAGGAGGAGAGCAGAGGAGGAGAATAGAGGAGCAGAGTGGAGGAGGAGGAGATTAGAGGAGGAGTGGGGAGGAAGAATGTAGAGGTGGAGAGTGGAGGAGGAGAGTAGAGGAGGAGAGTAAAGGAGGAGAGTAGAGGAGGAGAGTGGATTTGGAGATTAGAGGAGGGGAGCAGAGGAGGAGAATAGAGGAGCAGAGTGAAGGAGGATGAGATTAGAGGAGGAGTAGAGGAGGAGAATAGAGGAGAAGAGTGGATATGGAGGTTAGAGGAGGAGAGTGGAGCAGGAGAGTGGAGGAGGGGAGTGGAGGAGGAGAGTAGAGGAAGAGAGTGGAGGAGGAGTGTGGAGGAGGACAGTAGAGGAGGAGAGTGGAGGAGGGGAGCAAAGGAGGAGAGTAGATGATGAGTTTAGAGGCGGACAGTGGAGGATGAGAGTAGAGCAGAGTAGTTAGATTTGAGGAGGATCGTAGAGGAGATTATGTGAGGAGTTTACAGGAGGATAGTAGATGAGGAGAGTAGATTAGGAGAGTAGAGGAGGAGAGTGGAGGAAGAGAGCAGAGGAGGAGAGTAGAGGAGGAGAGTAGATTAGGAGAGTAGAGGAGGAGAGAGGAGGAGGAGATTGGAAGAGGAGAGTGGAGGAGGAGATTGGAAGAGGAGAGTTTAACAGGGGAGTGGAGGAGGAGAGTAGAGTAGGAGAGTGGAGGATGAGAGTAAAGGAGGAGAGTGGTGGAGGTGAGTGGAGGAGGAGAGTTGAGTAGGAGAGTAGAGGAGAAGAGTAGAGGAGGAGATTAGATTAGGAGAGTAGTGGAGGAGAGTAGAGGAGGAGTGTAGAGGAGGAGAGGAGAGGAGGAGAGGTTGAGGAGGAGAGGAGAGGAGGAGAGTAGAGGAGGAGAGTGGAGGAGGAGAGTAGTGGAGGAGAGTAGAGGAGGAGAATGGAGGAGAGTGGA
>NC_092110.1:24241046-24293546 GCF_045679555.1 Salvelinus alpinus
TGTGTCTCTCCAAGGTTGATCATTATCAACTGTAGAGAGGGCTGGCGACCACTCTGGCACCACTTCAGGCACGAGGACATGGCTTCTAACAGCATCTTTGATTCCTTCGGCAACTACGGCCCCACTCTACTGAGAGGTAAGAACTCTTTCCTCCTCTCCCTCTCTCTCTCTCTCTCTCTCTCTCTCTCTCTCTCTCTCTCTCTCTCTCTCTCTCTCTCTCTCTCTCTCTCTCTCTCTCTCTCTCTCTCTCTCTCTCTCTCTCTCTCTCTCCTCTGTCACGTCTGTGGCTTGAGGTGTCAGAGAGAGAATGATATTGGCGGCTCTGGCGGGCCCCTCGTTCCCAGTTGTTTAAAATGTCTGTTTGGCAGCAGAAGGAGTGTGAGGGTTTGTGTGTGTGTGTGTGTGTATGTGTGTATGTGTGTGTGTGTGTGTGTGTGTGTGTGTGTGTGTGTGTGTGTGTGTGTGTGTGTGTGTGTGTGTGTGTGTGTGTGTGTGTGTGTGTGTGTGTGTGTGTGTGTGTGTGTGTGTGTGTGTGTGTGTGTGTGTGTGTGTGTGTGTGTGTGTGTGTGTGTGTGTGTGCACGTGTGTGTGTGTGTGCACGTGTGTGTGTGTGTGCACGTGTGTGTGTGCACGTGTGTGTGCGAGTTTACTTCAAAAACAAAAGGGACAGCAACACCTCTGAAAGTGAAACTTTATTTTGGTGTTTGAGTAGACCCTCTCTGGTGTCCTTCCACCACACTCACCAAATGTCCTTAACGTTCCTATTTAATGGGATGAAAGGAGGCATGGGTCAATACAGTAGCTGAGGCCGTTAGTGACAGGGTCCTTACAGCTTTGGGCCTCAGTGCTGTGTTTTATGTAGTCTTGATGGTGCACACCGTAATGGGCTTCTTACCACAGGCATCAAGTGGGAGATTTTCTAGCTCTCTGGGAGAGTAAGAGGAGGGCTGACCAGCCTTTACTGGAACACAGCAATACAATAAAACAGAAAGAGAAGAAACATTGGTCTGTCTCCTACACTACTTACAGGAGGTACTCTTGGCCTGTGTGGTGAGGTGAGTGCATTACACTCATGCTGAAGACTGCTCTTAATGAAGGAGCCATTTGTTTCCATGGTTATCTCAATCCAGCAGCCCTTACTTGGGAGTACATTCTACCTTGACTTCAAATTAAGAGAGAATTGTTTAGCTGTTATAATAAAACAATAAATTATAAGATTATTTGATAATAATGTAGTAAAATTAGGTTACATGTAGTGATAGATGATTCAATTACGTTTTTTAAGTGAGTGTTGTTGCGAGAGACCCTCAGCCAACACCTTGCACAGTTAATTCAAACAGTTTCAACCTTTAGATTTAGAGAAGTCAGATATTCTGCTATGACAACCAGAACATACACTCCCCTACATACACTCCCCTACGTACACTCCCCTACGTACACTCCCCTACGTACACTCCCCTACGTACACTGCCCTACGTACACTCCCCTACGTACACTCCCCTACGTACACTCCCCTACGTACACTCCCCTACCTACACTCCCCTACGTACACTCCCCTACGTACACTCCCCTACATACACTCCCCTACATACACTCCCCTACGTATTTATTTGGACAGTGAAACTAAAACGTTTCATTTGGTTCTATACTCCAACATTTGGGATTTGAGATGCTTTATATGTGGCAACAGTACAGAGTGTCTCCTTTTATTTCAGGATGTTTTAATACAAATCTGTTTTACCATTTAGAAAGCACTTTGTGAATCTACTCCCTCCAGTTGAAGGTGTCATAAGTATTGGGACAAATTCACTTATAGTGTATTACGTTTAGTCAGAAGTTCAGTATTTGGTCGCACATTCCTATCACGCAAAGTCTCTCACCATTACCAATAACAGCGGAGGTTAGGGTTTTATTGGGAGTATGATATTTATGCATCTGTAACTTTCTCACTCATTATTATTCACGATTTATTCATGATTATCCATAATAATGGTAGCATTCACATTAATGTAGAAGTATTCAGAAACATATTCTGTTATTATTTACAATAAAAGTGACTCCAAAATGACATAATACATAATTTCCCATTCATTTCTATTGGGCACAAGATAAACTAAAACACAACCAAAACAAACTGAAATTGCATCCAACAATTTTGTAAAGTCACAAGCTTGAGCTTCATTGCATGCTAGGATAGGACAAAATACAACACTTTGACTACATTTAATGCACTATAAGTGAATTTGTCCAAATACTTATGACACTTTCAAATGGGGGGACTAGATACATAAAGCGCTTTCATTTCTAAACGGTAAAACAAATATGTATAAAAATACCCTCAAATAAAAGGTGACATTCTGTACTGTCGCCTCACATAAAACATTTGCTCTACAATCCAAAATGCTTGAGTATAGAGCCAAATTAAAAGTTTTAGCTTCACTGACCAAATAAATACAGTTGAAGTCGGAAGTTTACATACACTTAGGTTGGAGTCATTAAAACTCGTTTTTCAACAACTCCACAAATGTCTTGTTAACAAAAAATAGTTTTGGCAAGTCGGTTAGAACTATTTTGTGCATGACACAAGGAATATTTCCAAAAATTGTTTACAGACAGATTATTTCACTTATAATTCACTGTATCACAATTCCAGTGGGTCAGAAGTTTAAATACACAAAGTTGACTGTGCCTTTAAACAGCTTGGAAAATTCCAGAAAATTATGTCATGGCTTTAGAAGCTTCTGATAGGCTAATTGACATCATTTGAGTCAATTGGAGGTGTACGTGTGGATATATTTCAAGGCCTACCTTCAAACTCAGTGCCTCTTTGCTTGACATCATGGGAAAATCAAAAGAAATCAGCCAAGACCTCAGAAAAAAATTGTAGACCTCCACAAGTCTGGTTCATCCTTGGGAGCAATTTCCAAACACCTGAAGGTACCACGTTCATCTGTACAAACAGTAGTACGCAAGTATAAACACCATAGGACCACGCAGCCATCATACCGGAAGGAGACGCGTTCTGTATCCTAGAGATGAACGTACTTTGGTGCGAAAAGTGCAAATCATCCCAGAACAACAGCAAAGGACCTTGTGAAGATGCTGGAGGAAACAGGTACAAAAGTATCTATATCCACAATAAAACGAGTCCTATATCAACATAACATGAAAGGCCGTTCAGCAAGGAAGAAGCCACTGCTCCAAAACCGCCATAAAAAAGCCAGACTACGGTTTGTAACTGCACATGGGTGACAAAGATCGTACTTTTTGGAGAAATGTCCTCTGGTCTGATGAAACAAAGATAGAACTGTTTGGCTATAATGACCATCGTTATGTTTGGAGGAAAAAGGGGGACGCTTGCAAGCCGAAGAACATTATCCCAACTGTGAAGCACTGGGGTGGCATCATCATGTTGTGGGGGTGCTTTGCTGGTGCACTTCACAAAATAGATGGCATCATGAGGCAGGAAAATTATGTGGATATATTGAAGCAACATCTCAAGACATCAGTCTGGAAGTTAAAGCTTGGTCGCAAATGGGTCTTCCAAATGGACAATGACCCCAAGTATACTTCCAAAGTTGTGGCAAAATGGCTTAAGGACAACAAAGTCAAGGTATTGGAGTGGCCATCACAAAGCCCTGACCTCAATCCTACAGAAAATTTGTGGGCAGAACTGAAAAAGCGTGTGTGAGCAAGGAGGCCTACAAACCTGACTCAGTTACACCAGCTCTGTCAGGAGGAATGGGCCAAAATTCACACAACTTATTGTGGGAAGCTTGTGGAAGGCTACCCGAAATGTTTGACCCAAGTTAAACAATTTAAAGGCAATGCTACCAAATACTAATTGAGTGTATGTAAACTTCTGACCCACTGGGAATGTGATGAAAGAAATAAAAGCTGAAATAAATAATTCTCTGTACTATTATTCTGACATTTCACATTCTTAAAATAAAGTGGTGATCCTAACTGACCAAAGACATGGAATTTTTACAAGGATTAAATGTCAGGAATTGTGAAAAACTGAGTTTAAATGTATTTGGCTAAGGTGTATGTAAACTTCCGACTTCAACTGTATATATAGTGCATTCGGAAAGTATTCAGACCCCTTCCATTTTTTTCATTTTTTTTTACGTTACAGCCATATTCTAAAAATGATTAAATTAACAATGTTCCTCATCAATCTACACACAATACCCCATAATGACAAAGGGAAATCAGAAATACCTTATTAACATATGTATTCAAACCCTTTGCTATGAGACTCGAAATTGAGCTCAGGTGCATCCTGTTTCCATTGATCATCCTTGAGACATTTCACATTCTTAATATAAAGTGGTGATCCTAACTGACCTAAGACAGGGAATTTTTACTAGCATTAAATGTTATGCATTGTGAAAAACTGAGTTTAAATGTATTTCGCTAAGATGTATGTAAACTTCCGACTTCAACTGTATGTAGGGGAGTGTAAGTAGGCGAGTGTAAATAAGCGAGTGTAAGTAGGGGAGTGTAAGTAGGGGCTATGTAAGTAGGGGAGTGTAAGTAGGGGAGTGTAAGTAGGGGCTATGTAAGTAGGGGTTATGTAAGTAGGGGAGTGTAAGTAGGGGATATGTAAGTAGGGGATATGTAAGTAGGGGAGTGTAAGTAGGGGAGTGTAAGTAGGGGCTATGTAAGTAGGGGCTATGTAAGTAGGGGAGTGTAAGTAGGCGCTATGTAAGTAGGGGCTATGTAAGTAGGGGAGTGTAAGTAGGGGAGTGTAAGTAGGGGAGTGTAAGTAGGGGCTATGTAAGTAGGGAAGTGTAAGTATTACATAGTTTCCTCTCTTTCTAGCTGCTTCAAAATTTGATTCGTATTATTTTGCTATCAATCTAAAAAGTCCCTAACATGCCATTTTAACGAGAGCACGTCGCTGTGAGAGTCACTGAGCCATTAATCTGAGGAGGTCTGGGAGATTGGTTCCCACTGTTTCTGCTACATCAAAAAATGGCACAAAAATCTCCACTTTATTGAGGCCTGGTTGTTGTGTTAATTAGAGACAGCCACAGGAGAAGTACTACCAGCTCCTAATTGTTTGCAGAATATATCTTAACATTTCTGGAGCCCCGGTTCCCCCGCTACCCACACACACTCACACACATTCACACATTCACACACACACATTCACACATACACACACACACACACACACACACACACACACACACACACACACACACACACACACACACACACACACACACACACACACACACACACACACACACACACACACACACACACACACACACACACACACACACACACACACACACACACACACTCACACACACACACACTCACACACACACTCACACATACATACACTCCCATCTGCCGCTCATTTGAAAACAAGCCTCTGATATCCCTACTGGAACCACAGTACAGTGAGCAGAGTGACAGAGGATGGTGTTCTAGTGTTCTCACAGCTCAGACAGATACTCAGTCATTTATAGTTTCCTCTTGACAAAGCCACATCTCTGCAACATATCTTTCGCTCTCTCTCCTTCGTTCTCTTTCTCTGCATCACTAAGTATGTCTCTCTCTCTTATTCCTCCTCTCTTTCTGCATCCCTCTCATCTCTTCATTGTTTATTATCATGCAGTCGTGAGGTTGTAGTTGTTGGTTGATTATCCTCCTTTCAAGTATTAACATGTTACTCTCTAATGTCTGAAAAAGATCTGACTTGGGATCAGATCTCATACTTAGTAGGGTTCTTTTGTAATGCGATTCGGATGCTTGATTTAGTTTTTCAGCAGTATCACTGTAGCGAGAAGGGAAACTGATGTGCATGCGAAAGATAGGCTGGAAACAAAGAGAACATTTAAAGCTGTAATCGCCATTGGAAATCATTAGTGAATATGCAATATCCTTTTACAATTCGTTCAGTCTAGAAAATGAAACCAAACTGTAACAGAACAAAGGCCAAAAGTCATTAAATCCTCCAGTTCAATTTGAAAGCATTTCAAATAAAGACTACCTCATGTAAGCAAAATACTCTGGCGGTTAGTTTAACAACTTGCATTACACAGGCGTAGCAATTTGGCCAAGATCTTCTTTTTTTTGATTGAAATCAAACTGTAATTAGGAGGAACGGGTTGAAAAAATCAGGGAGACTGCTTAATGTTTGTGGATAACTTTATGCTTCCAAGTCCTGACTTTAATCACATGATACATGAATCCTAAATGGAAATGTGGCTGTACAGTGCATTCGGAAAGTATTCATACCCCTTCCCCTTTTTCCACATTTTTTTTACATTAAACCCTTATTCTAAAATGTATTAAATAAATGTTTTTTCTCATCAATCTACACACAAACCCCACAATGACAAAGCGAAAACAGGTTTTTAGACATTTTTGCAAATGTATTAAATAAAACTGAAAAACATTATTTACATAAGCATTCAGACCCTTTGCTATGAGACTCGAAATTGAGCTCAGGTGCATCCTGTTTCCATTGATCACCCTTGAGATGTTTCTACAACTTGATTGGAGTCCACCTGTGGTAAATTCAATTGATTGGACATGATTTGACAAGGCACGCACCTGTCTATATAAGGTTCCACAGTTGACAGTGCATGTCAGAACAAAAACCAAGCCATGAGTTCGAAGGAATTGTCCGTAGAGCTCCGAGACAGGATTGTGTCAATGCACAGATCTGGGGAAGGGTACCAAAAATGTCTGCAGCATAGAAGGTCCCCAAGAACACAGTGGCCTCCATCATTCTTAATTGGAAGAAGTTTAGAACCACCAAGACTCTTCCTAGAGCTGGCCGCTCATCCAAGTCTAGCAATCGGGGGAGAAGGGCCTTGGTCACCTTTCCACAGAAGTGACCAAGAACCCGATGGTCATTCTGACAGAGCTCCAGAGTTCCTCTGTGGAGATGGAAGAACCTTCCAGAAGGACAACCATCTCTGCAGCACTCCACCAATCAGGTCTTTATGGTAGAGTGGCCAGACGGAAGCCACTCCTCAGTAAAAGTCACACGACAGCCCGCCTGGAGTTTGCCGAAAGGCACCTAAAGGACTCTCAGACCATGAGTTGAGTTGAGTTGAGTTTATTTTTATTTTTACAGGGACAGTGCACATTAATCAACATTTCAGTAAAAGTGCCGGTTTAAGCCACCCGGCTAATTTTCAACCGCAGTCCCTGGGCAGGTTATTAAAAATAATTACAATAACAATACAGACAATCAATGAGCAGTGAGCACACGCAGAGCAACATAAGACAAGCAAGACGTAGCATGCAGACAGAGCAACATAGCACAAAAAGCAACAAGAAAAAATCCATAAAAGCAACAGAGTGCTTCCACACCTCACAAGCTACAGACAACAGACAACATGGAAAGCGACAATACACAACTAGGGATTATGTCTGATTGGCCTTTAGCCATGTCTTCATGTTTGAGAAACAAGAGAAACAAGATTCAATGGTATGATGAAACTAAGATTGAATTATTTGGCGGAATGCCAAGAGTCATCTCTGGACGAAACCTGACACCATCCCTACGGTGAAGATGGGGGTGGCAGCATCATGCTATGGAGATGTTTTCCAGCGGCAGGGACTGGGAGACAAGTCAGGATCGAGGGAAAGATGAACGGAACAAAGTACAGAGAGATCCTTGATGGAAAAGCTGCGTCAGAACACTCAGGACTACAGACTGAGGCGAAGGTTCACCTTCCAACAGGAACTTGGCACACTGCCAAGACAATGCAGGAGTGGCTTCGGGACAAGTCTCTAAATGTCCTTGAGTGGCCCAGCCAGAGCCTGGACTTGAACCAAATCGAATGTCTCTGGAGAGACCTCAAAATGTGATAAAAATATATTTAAAAATTATACGTTTTTAAAACCTGGGGTATTGTGTTTCGATTGATTGAAATATTTTATCGAGTTTAGGCTGTAACGTAAAAAAATATGGGAAAAGTCAAGGGGTCTGAATACTTTCCAAATGCACTGTGTACATCTTATCAGAAGTCATTAATTTTTTAACTTGACTAGTTCAGAAAATTGTCAACATCAAAAGTTCTTCAGAATTGTATCAATATCTATCTCTATTGATTAGCAACGCAAGAGAGATCCTGTATAGCTTACACATTGATTAATGTGTTCAGAAATGTTCTGAATATATAAATAAAAGCACGCACAGAAACCCTGTCCACAAGCAAGTATAGAATGATATTCTTAGTTCCATCACATTAAGCAGCAGCATATCTCAAGCTGAGAAGTGAACACATATGAGCATGTGATGTGCAACATCTGATGCGCTTCTCGTGAGAAAAGAATGTGCTTCACCTCAAAAACCTCACTCCTGTAGCACAGAGAAGGGGAGAGAGAAAAGAGAGAGAAAAGAGAGAGAAAAGAGCGAAGAGAAGTGAGAGAGGGACACTGAAGCTCTTACGGTATTTATAATACTAGGTCAGTTAGTACACTATGGCTGAGTGTAAGTGTGCGAGATGGAGAGGCTCTCTAAAGGCGCTAATCTGATACAGACTAACAGCTCGTGTCGTTCTCCGATAATAACCACAATGAGGTTACACCTGCTCCTCTCTCTGCTCCTCTCTCACAACAGACCTGTTATCCAGAGACACACCAAGCATCCAACCATTACTGGAGATATAACCATCTGAGGTATGCTAAATACTCACAGAACTAACATGAATAGCTTGGTATCTCAAATTCTGGAAATCTTGTCAATACGAGTTAAAAAAAAAAGCCCACACTCACTTTCTTCATACACTTTTATTGGGTTACAAACCTTCCACTTTGGCTGTATTCAGTGTTTGAGCCAGGTGATGTACCTAGTTTACAGTGAGTCTGATTGGGCATAGGCACTGGGTCATATACTTGGTTTGGTTCCCTGACTACTTTTCTTCCTAGTTGTTTTCCTCCTAGTTGTTTTCTTCCTAGTTGTTTTCTTCCTAGTTGTTTTCCTCCTAGTTGTTTTCCTCCTAGTTGTTTTCCTCCTAGTTGTTTTCTTCCTAGTTGTTTTCTTCCTAGTTGTTTTCCTCCTAGTTGTTTTCCTCCTAGTTGTTTTCCTCCTAGTTGTTTTCTTCCTAGTTGTTTTCCTCCTAGTTGTTTTCCTCCTAGTTGTTTTCTTCCTAGTTGTTTTCCTCCTAGTTGTTTTACTCCTAGTTGTTTTCCTCCTAGTTGTTTTCTTCCTAGTTGTTTTCTTCCTAGTTGTTTTCCTCCTAGTTGTTTTCTTCCTAGTTGTTTTCTTCCTAATTGTTTTCTTCCTAGTTGTTTTCCTCCTAGTTGTTTTCCTCCTAGTTGTTTTCCTCCTAGTTGTTTTCTTCCTAGTTGTTTTCCTCCTAGTTAGTTGTTTTCCTCCTAGTTAGTTGTTTTCCTCCTAGTTGTTTTCCTCCTAGTTGTTTTCTTCCTAGTTGTTTTCTTCCTAGTTGTTTTCCTCCTAGTTGTTTTCCTCCTAGTTGTTTTCTTCCTAGTTGTTTTCTTCCTAGTTGTTTTCTTCCTAGTTGTTTTCTTCCTAGTTGTTTTCCTCCTAGTTGTTTTCCTCCTAGTTGTTTTCTTCCTAGTTGTTTTCTTCCTAGTTGTTTTCCTCCTAGTTGTTTTCCTCCTAGTTGTTTTCCTCCTAGTTGTTTTCCTCCTTGTTGTTTTCTTCCTAGTTGTTTTCCTCCTAGTTGTTTTCCTCCTAGTTGTTTTCCTCCTAGTTGTTTTCCTCCTAGTTGTTTTCCTCCTAGTTGTTTTCCTCCTAGTTGTTTTCCTCCTAGTTGTTTTCTTCCTAGTTGTTTTCTTCCTAGTTGTTTTCTTCCTAGTTGTTTTCTTCCTAGTTGTTTTCCTCCTAGTTGTTTTCTTCCTAGTTGTTTTCCTCCTAGTTGTTTTCCTCCTAGTTGTTTTCTTCCTAGTTGTTTTCCTCCTAGTTGTTTTCCTCCTAGTTGTTTTCCTCCTAGTTGTTTTCCTTCTAGTTGTTTTCTTCCTAGTTGTTTTCTTCCTAGTTGTTTTCCTCCTAGTTGTTTTCCTCCTAGTTGTTTTCTTCCTAGTTGTTTTCTCCTAGTTGTTTTCCTCCTAGTTGTTTTCCTCCTAGTTGTTTTCTTCCTAGTTGTTTTCTTCCTAGTTGTTTTCCTCCTAGTTGTTTTCCTCCTAGTTGTTTTCTTCCTAGTTGTTTTCCTCCTAGTTGTTTTCCTCCTAGTTGTTTTCCTCCTTGTTGTTTTCTTCCTAGTTGTTTTCCTCCTAGTTGTTTTCCTCCTAGTTGTTTTCCTCCTAGTTGTTTTCTTCCTAGTTGTTTTCCTCCTAGTTGTTTTCTTCCTAGTTGTTTTCCTCCTAGTTGTTTTCTTCCTAGTTGTTTTCTTCCTAGTTGTTTTCCTCCTAGTTGTTTTCCTCCTAGTTAGTTGTTTTCCTCCTAGTTGTTTTCCTCCTAGTTGTTTTCCTCCTAGTTGTTTTCTTCCTAGTTGTTTTCCTCCTAGTTGTTTTCCTCCTAGTTGTTTTCTTCCTAGTTGTTTTCTTCCTAGTTGTTTTCTTCCTAGTTGTTTTCCTCCTAGTTGTTTTCTTCCTAGTTGTTTTCTTCCTAGTTGTTTTCCTCCTAGTTGTTTTCCTCCTAGTTGTTTTCCTCCTAGTTGTTTTCCTCCTAGTTGTTTTCTTCCTAGTTGTTTTCCTCCTAGTTGTTTTCCTCCTAGTTGTTTTCCTCCTAGTTGGGAAGCTTGTTTTCCAAGCCAGCCCTTTAGACAGGAGGACGTATAGACTGTAACGCTCAGGGGAGCCAGTTCCTTTGTGGCAGAAAAAAGGCCCCAGTTTATTAGGGTGGGAATGGTTTTATATGTTTGGCTTGTTGCACTGTATGAATGAAAGTTAATTTCTGTGTGAGAAAAAATGTACAATGCTTCGCCACGGTAGTAGTGGGGTTATTTTGGTGGATTCTGGGAGGTGGTCTGGTTAGTTCTACAACTTGGAAATTAAAAGCTGAAGGAGTCATGACTGGTAAAACCCTCAAATTAATTCTCTAACATTACGGATAAGCCTCAAGATGAATTTAACGAAAGGATCAGATCTTTGATGCCAAAAACATTACAAAAAAGTTATTGTGGCAGTGTCATAAGGTACTAGACAGTAGCTTACTATCAAAAGTGTAGAAATCTGCAGTGAGGAAGAATGGCCCCTGGGGAATTTATTAATCACTTAGACATGTGGTGTGTTTTTTTCTCCCTCCTAAATTAATAATATACTTAATTGGAAGCCAGTCAAATCCTTTCTGCTGAGCGCCAGGCCTTCAAAGCCAAAACATGGAGATTGGCTGAGTGAGCTGAAATCTGTAACCAGATATTAAGAGTTTCAATATTCGAAAGCTAGGCAAATAATGAAAAACTCACGACGGCCACCGAGTAGCGGAATCCTGTCTCCAATTTAGCCGAGTATAATATCTATTTATAAAACTCTGAGGGCATATTGGATGGGAGCAACGCTCTGGACTTGATTAGTGTTGTAAACGTTTGAGGTACTTATTTACTTTTTGGACTGTCTCGTCGTTTTCACTGTCTGTCAATACCCATTGATGGGAAACGCCTTCAGGGGTCGCCAACAAGATGGCTTCCAGGTAGAAGAAGGCAGGAGACATTTGCTGATTTTGTGGTCAATCAACCCCCAAACCCCATCTCCCCTAAATTGTTTGGCTGAGCACGCTAAACTCTATATAATGTTGGTCAAGGTTAAAGTTGTGCTAAGTGTTGTAGTAAATAACATTTTCTGGTGGTCAACCAGCAACCACAAGGCTCCAAGTTGAACCCTTTTGGGTTCAATGTAGAAGGGTTCTACCTTGGACCAAATAAGGTTGTTCAAAGGGTTCTCCAATGGGGAAAGCTGAAGAATATTTTTTGTTTGGACAAGAAAGTATTTTGGAAAGGCCAACAACTTATATTTCCATCAACAAACATCACTGGAGGGGTGACCAACTTGTTTCTGAAATTAATCTTGAAGACAAACTAAAGATAGACTTTGCATTGCATGGCATGGCTGGTGTGTATTGTGAATATGATCTGATGCTGGTTCCCGGCCAGTGGGCCATTGTGACAGACTGGATGAAGAATGAAGAAAGCTGTATGTGGCGTCTCAGCCCCTTTAGCACAGTTCATGCAGAGTTAGCCTGCACGTTAAGAGCAGCTCTCTGATTGTCTATGGCAGTTCTGAGGAGACTGAACGCTGTGAATGTATGCTAAATACTTTACCACACCACCCTCAGACGAACAAAAATGAGACAATATGTATTATACCCTTCCATAATAATTACAGAATGAAATAATTGGTATGGTGAGAGACACAAATGTTCAAGTCTGTCATGATACAATGCACTGGGATGTCAGCGCAATTTATAACGTCTAGACAAGTTATTTAAACTGGGACCCTTCGATGTGGAAAATAAATATCGGAACAGGAACACTAGCATGCAGGCAGGAAATTATTCAGACAACGACAATAAGTGGATAACTGGATGATGAGATAGAAATGATCACAATATAATATTTATACATCTACTGTATATGGCTGCAATATTCAGACGAGTCATTTCTTTAAGTTTAAACACCTTCTCGTATGAGCTGATAATATTTCATTAGGCCCTTATGATGCTGTTGGTTAAATCCACATCGTTACACTCGTGCTCTTCATGACCTCATCCCTTTTGTCTGAGAGACAATTGAATTATGAACAAACCCAGGCTGTTAATGTTTTATTTCACTTATTATGCAGTTGAATAACATATGCCCTAAGCTACAGCTGGTTTCATACACTGAGGCAGCTGACATTTAGGGGCAAGCAAAAGTCTAATACCACCAGTGATTATGGCATAGTGACCTAAGTGTGGCAATAATTAAGTTACAGGAAGATGATATAAGTGCTATTAAGTCTTAATTGCCATGTCATTAAGTGTTTATTACCGTGTAATTAACTATGATTTCAAAATTTCCCAAACAAGTCCCTAGTTAGAAGTGTTGGGCTAGTGAAGGAGAAATTAGATCATAACCAACAACTCATTTAAAGGAAATTAAAGAGTGAAAATGAAGATACTTCTTGAATATAAATTAATTATATGTAGTTTGTAAAGCTATCTTGTGAACAAGATTAAACAAACCTAGACAATAATTGGAGTCCATATGACCTGAATTTGAAACTTCTACAGCATGTTGTTGATTTTCAGAAGGCATGACCCCTCCCTGCATGCTTAGTGAATACCGTTAAACAGATGTTTTGAAAAACATCCTATCTGTTGCCAGAACATAAAGAAAAATCATCCCATTTAGGATAGTGTATGACAACTATTGCGGGTTTTAGTTTATTTTCACATTCAGCTCATTTCAGTTGCCCATGTACAGTATGACACATCTGGTTTTCAATGTGGAGACATGGAGCAATTCAACAGCAAAAACAGGTCAAACTGAACGTTAAGACTGAAGCCTCTTTTTCCTTCATTACAAGAAATCTTTAATCATGCTCAAAACATCCATTGCCCATCCCTCTTCCCAAAAGCAATAAAAAAAAAGTTAATTACGGTGGAAGAAAAATGCAGATAATGATAGGATATAGAAGCTGTAGGCTATGAAATAGTTTTTTATACTTTTTTCTCTGTTTTTCAAAGAAATATCTCAAGTTGTTTACGTTTAGTTAATTGTCTTTGGTGCAATAAAACGCATGATTTAGGGATGTGACAACCTGCCCAAAAAGTATAAAAAGTTATTTCAAGAGACGAAAGTTTCAGAAATGGGAATTTTTACTTCTTGGCTTTTTGGACACCATATTAGTCATAGTGAAACTGTCCTCTGTGAATTGAACCCTCTTTTAATGTACTGTACTTTAAGACTATATTTGGCAGATATAAGGGATTTGGCTTTTACATTAATGTCTTCAAGCAAATGCCAGTCAATTGAGTGTTGGTGGTCATAATGTATTTTACCGGTCATTCAGCTTTACCAGTCACAGGATTTGGGGAATTTCTACTTGTATAGTATGTAGATACCATAGCGAGGCACAGTGTTTTGTCAAATGGGTAGTTAAAAGTTAACAACAATGTTTGTATACTGAAAAGGCCATTCTACAACGGGTTAGTCAAAACAAACAGTGTGTTGAGACGCATTCTAAGCCATACTAAAAATTCAGTTGAGCACGGGTAAGCCGATGACGGAAAAATGGGAATCTGAGGAATCCCTGCTCATTCACTGTCCCATCAGCCAAGCCAGCCAATTAATTTACTTGATCTTCACTGTGAAAGGCATCTAAACATTATTTCCCCTTGCTTCTAGCCTAACATTTGGTTTGCAACAATGGGGGTTTGTACAAACGTTTGCTGTCTGTCTCTCGATATTTGCAACGTGGATTCAATATTGGATATCTTTTCTCAGCCAGTCGAAATCATGACTCAGCATCATTTTTATGGATATATACAAAGAATTGTCAAATAGAAAAAAGTGTCAAAGACTAAATGAAATGCAGCTACTTTTCTGTTATTCTAGCTGCACGGTTTGACGCAACTGTGTTAGCCGTAGTTGGGTAGCTAGCAAGCAAGCCAGCCCGCATGGCAACGGAACATTTAGAATGAACGACTGGATATAGACTGGGTCGCATCTCTGGCAACCTAACAGATAGAATGAATGGCCAGCCTGCTTGTCTAGCACACATACTGTAGATGTGTCGGGACTAGGCTGAGGAATAAAACAGTAGCCTATGAATACATTTATCAAAATACCGTTTTGTTTTTTTAAATTGGTAACCCTCAAGGTTGTGCAAAGCGACAAAACAACTTTTTTAGCATGGCTGTGCTGATTTACGGTACTCAGTTCAGCCTCGTACCTACAGTATGACTGCAGCACAACCGTGCTAAAAAAGTTGTTTAGCTTTCCCCCTCGTGTACAATTGCTTTATTGATAGTGAACATGACAAGAATACTAAGAATGAAAAGAATGCTACAAAAAACTACGTAAGAAGAAGTATTTTCCCCCTATAAGACTGACCTGAGGTAACCTTGGTGTGGATCTGTACCTTCTCTCCAGCTGCTCAGTTCTGTAATCCCTCAGCAGAAAGCCCTACACGGGGGAATACCCCCCCCCCCCCCCCCTTCCTAGCTATGGAGCAGAAGTGGTCCCTCTATCCCTTCCCATTCTCTCTCCCTTCTCTGTCTAGTGCTAGGTCACTCCGTCTGGCTCTGAAACTCTTCTCACAGACAAGACACAGACAATCACACACTTCGCACACACCCATCACACACGGACGCCGCACACACACATCACACACGCAGCCCTCTCCACACACACACATACAGACACACACTTGTCCAGACAGCTGACTGTGAGTATCTCTGTGTGCTGAGTCAGAGAGAAGTACTGTACAGTGTGTCAACATGATGACCATGTCATTCTCTCCCTCTCAATCCTGTCTGTCCTCAGTGTAATAGTCAGTAAGAGGTCACAGATGGCCTCCTGTTGATTTTATAACAGTTCAGGAAAACCCACAGTTGGGGTAAACGGTGACTTGTCTAAAAATACTGTGTTGTAAACCATCCTCCCTGGCAGTGGTGATGAATCATTTATTCTCACCTTCTCCCCCATGCTGTCAAACACCAACACACCATCAGCTGAAAGTTAAACCACTGTGATTTAAAGCCTCACAAACCAGACTCCTCTCTTCGCAGCCACACAACCTACACTGAACCTGAATGTTACCATCAACAAGAAACCTCTTATCTTCACACCGTCTCTTCCACCATCCCTTTGGCATTGAGACAGGATGTAGACTACAGGGCTACCCCTGCTAACGTAACCAACCCATAACCAAGCCAACAGACAAACGTGTGTATTACGTGTAGCTAGGGGCCAACCAACGCTCCTTTAATCAGCATCATTTCACAGCCAACAGTCAGTCAGTAGACTAGAAGCCTGTTATGGGTTTGATCAGGCTAATCACCACACAACCAGCCAGACTCCATCCTCCTGATTGGATTTATAAACGCTTGTTGTTGTCGTCGTTAGCCTGGCCCGCCCCGGCACTGAGGAGCCCGAGTGGCCGAACACAGCAATCAGAGGATTACAGATGTAGGATCTTAATTTGAGCCAGTTTGCTACAACAGGAAAGTAATCCTGCAGCAACAGGACATATTAATTATTATGTGGATTATAATTAATGGACATTTTTGTAGGGGTTGATACATTTTTCGTAAGGGAAAATATAGTCGGAAATTTCTAAGTGGAAATTGCAAACTTCAGAAGCCTTTTTGAACCTCAAATACACTACAAGTTTTACATTTACTGCATTGCAGGAAAGTTCTCCCACAACAGGGTGATCAAATGAAGATCCTACATCTGTAGTGAGCAGTTAGGTTTTCTCAGAGGCTCTGAGTCACAGAGAGAGAGGAAAGGTAAGTACGCTACACTACATGGGGCAAGGTGCTAACTACGCATGGGCAATGCCACTAGTGATTAGTCACAAAGATTATGAGAGGAAACATTCAGTCACTACAGACATATGGAGCTCATAGAGAGACAGAGACAGAGAGAGATGCATGGAGAAAGAGAGTCTCCGTCTGTCCGGACACTGTGAAAGTTCAGAGAAGAGACAAGAATTCAATGAAAATCACAGCATGATGCTGATGAGATGATGCTGATCCCTTCACTTACTATGATTGAATTCAAACTCAGTTGGGTTCAATTTGATGATTGACAGTAATAATTTTGTGCACAAAAGACAAGAGTGGTTTCATTGAAGGTGATAAAAGGATTTACTGTATGTCTGTGAGTCTCCTGAGCTCTTGAAACTCTCTGACGGAGAGGAGGAGCCTCACCCTTCCTGCATCGGGATGAAAGCCTTCAGGCCCATTGCAGGAGCTTGCTGCTTCCAAGAGTTGTCTCACGTCTGCAGTGGAAAGTACCATGGACAGTTGTCAGGAAACAGGCCCTGGGTCACTGTTTGATTCTAGTCTCGCTCTGTGGTGAGCCAGACAGGGCCGGCGAGATTGAAGTCCAGTGAAGAGGGAAATAAATGGGATTTCAATATATGGAAATGCTTTTAGGCATCTTTACACTTGAAAGAGTGTGACAGAACCTGGGATGACCTTTGTTTAAATACCCAAACAAGGACGAAAGAAGTTTAACGGGGCAGGATAGCTGCATAGAGTAAGTGTGTGTGTGTGTGTGTGTGTGTGTGTGTGTGTGTGTGTGTGTGTGTGTGTGTGTGTGTGTGTGTGTGTGTGTGTGTGTGTGTGTGTGTGTGTGTGTGTGTGTGTGTGTGTGTGTGTGTGTGTGTGTGTGTGTGTGTGTGTGTAGACAGTATAGTAGGCACATCACATTGACACAGTCAGGGATTAGGGATTGTTTGGTGAATTCCTCACCGGCTAGCCTTTTCTTCTTAGCAGTCATACCACTCATACGTGACATACCTTGTCTTGTTCCTTCATATTTCCAGAGGGAAGGGGCCCTATGCTCTACAAAAAAATAAAAACATGTGGCTTTTGTTGCAGGAAGGAATGAACAACAGCATTCCGTGAGCAACCACATGAAAGGTCCCCCTCGCCACGAGGCTAAACGAGGGCAGGCTCCCCTGCCTCCTTCTCCTGACGCGACTGTGACTAATTAACTAGAGAACAGAACTGACACTCCAGTCTATACATCTTCTCTTCTCCTCTCTCCTCTCTTCTACTCAAACTCTATCCTCCCCTCTGTTTAGCTTTCCTCCTCTCTCCATTCTCTTCTCCTCTCCTCTCCTCTCCGCTCCGCTGTTCTGCTCTGCTCTCTGCTCTCCTCATCCACACTGTTTAATTGTATAGGGCTCCACTCTGTGTTACGGCAGAGGGGACAGCCACACACGAGCACAAAGGGGCATTGTCTGCTGGTGAAAATGTGGTTTACAGGCCCAGCTATAATGGCTTGGTGGTTGCTGGCAGCCATGCGTGCTTCCTAATATTCGGTTCACATGCGATTTCATTTTGGGAAAACACTGAGTTATGGGGCTTTGCCTTTGTGCAAGAGGGACGCCTCGCCTCACAACTTATTTTCGGAGCCGGCGGGCTCGGGACTCAGCCAGCCTGGCCTCAAAGACTAGACGTAACATAGTAGACGTAAATCTGTGACAGCCAGTTTAGGATGATATGTTATGTTTGGTATTGTTACATATGACAGAAGGTTAGGGGAGAGTGAAATAAGTTGAGCCAAAGGGTTAGTTGAGCCACCCATTGTTTCTAGGAAACCATACACAAAACTAATCATGTGACCAAATATTTAAGAAGAGGTCATCATTTCATGGAGTCTGTAAAGGAAGAAACCACATGGTAAAAGTTAGAAAAAGAAAAAAAAGTTGAACCAAGGAAGGGAGAGAAGGGGAGAAGTTCAGTACCAAGGGATGAAAAAATTTACCTTATGACACTGAAGAGGTATATTAACAAATAAGAAAACGAACATGTATCTGTGCGAAAGAGAGGCTGTGACAGAGTAGCAGAGGCACACAAGGTCTCATCTGATGACATGGAGTCTGAGCTTGCTAAATGTATCAAGAATCTCACGGACCAGTTTAATAGGCTTAGTAGCCTCAAATGCAGAGAATTTGCTCTACGATTTGGCATGGCTATATACAGGAAGTACCAGTATTAAGTCGATGTGCAAGGGTATGAGATAATAAAATGACTATTTACAGGAAGTACCAGTACCGAGTCAATGTGCAGGCGTATGAGGTAATAACATGGCTATATAAAGGAAGTACCAGTATTGAGTCGATGTGCAGGGGTATGAGGTAATAACATGGCTATATACAGGGAGTACCAGTACCGAGTCGTTGAGCAGGGTACTAGGTAATAACATGACTATATACAGGAAGTACCAGTACTGAGTCGTTGTGCAGGGTACTAGGTAATAACATGGCTATATACAGGAAGTACCAGTACTGAGTCGTTGTGCAGGGTACTAGGTAATAACATGGCTATATACAGGAAGTACCAGTACTGAGTCGTTGTGCAGGGTACTAAGTAATAACATGGCTATATACAGGAAGTACCAGTACTGAGTCGTTGTGCAGGGTACTAGGTAATAACATGGCTATATACAGGAAGTACCAGTACTGAGTTGTTGTGCAGGGTACTAGGTAATAACATGGCTATATACAGGAAGTACCAGTACTGAGTTGTTGTGCAGGGTACTAGGTAATAACATGGCTATATACAGGAAGTACCAGTACTGAGTCGTTGTGCAGGGTACTAGGTAATTGAGGTAGTTATGTACATATAGTAGAGGTGAAGTGACTAGGCAACAGGATAGATAATAGACAGTAGTAGCAGTGTATGTGGTGAGTGTGAAAGTGTACGTGTGTGTGTGTGTGTGTGTGTGTGTGTGTGTGTGTGCGTGCGTGCGTGCGTGCGTGCGTGCGTGCATGCGTGCGTGCGTGCGTGCGTGCGTGCGTGCATGCGTGCGTGCGTGCGTGGCATCAGTATGCATGTGTGTGTGGGCGGCTCGTTCAGATTTCAAGCATTCAGGATTCAGGTGTTCAGGATTCAAACAATGAAGTATATGTTTTCAAAATGCTTCAAACAATGAAGTATATGTTTTCAAAATGCTTCAAACAATGAAGTATATGTTTTCAAAATGCTTCAAACAATGAAGTATATGTTTTCAAAATGCTTCAAACAATGAAGTATATGTTTTCAAAATGCTTCAAACAATTAAGTATATGCTTTCAAAATGCATGCTGCCTCCAGCTCACATTGCAAAGTGGTGTGTGACACGCTGATAGCCTGCCTACTGTTGCCTATGCACTTGAATGGCGAATGGGAGGCGCGCTTAAATGACCAGTTAAGAAATACAAATAGTAACTATTTTTTATCGTGCCAATCAAAATGGTTTGAACATGCAAATGCATTTAGAGCTGTTGAGCAAAATGACTGGGCTTATAACAGCATGTTTCACTCCAGCAGAAACAAGCTGAGGAGCAAAATGACTGGGCTTATAACAGCATGTTTCACTCCAGAAGAAACAAGCTGAGGAGCAGCAGCAGCTCCAGCGCTGTCTGGCAAGTGATATTCTGCTCCAAACAGGTTCTGTATGCTGTGCCCGTGTGATAGGATACATAACAACTAATGGAAATACACACGCCCCAATTTAATTCCCACAAATGTGGCTAATTAATCTAGTGAGCGGATGTGTGTGTGTGTGTGTTAGTGCTGAGCAATTAACCACATTTTTGTTATCGAAGTTGGTTAAATGATTTGAATTCCATTTTGTTACTTTTTTTTCTGTGAGCTTGATGTGCAGTTTCTGCAGAGATAAATCAGATCAAGTCTGAACTGTGCAATATAGTAGGGACTTGTAGTTTCCAACAGGCCAAAATTCTACATAGTTTAGTGCAGAAAACGTGGTAATTTCAATGACCCGAATCCATTACACCCCCGCTTAAACTTATCCGGTCTGTGGACAGAGAGAAGAGAGAACATCGAGAGGGATAGAAGCAGTTGCTTTGCAAGCCTGAAAATACATGATCTAAGTCGTGATTGATAGCTGGTATTCAGCAGTCATAAAGCCTTATTTACTTTGAAGAACTACGAAAATAGTGATTTTGTCAGACAGCATAGGCAGCAGCTCTATAGAGATGAGATAATGACTTGGAATGAAATAATAAAGGCATCAGATAAAACAAATATTTTGTTCAAGTAATGTGGATAAATGACGGTTAATTAATTTAGAATTGATACAGCATTCAACCCACATAATGCATAGTGCACTTAATGTAAAAACCGAGATCTGTGATTATTTCTTAATAATCTAACTGAAACCGAACCGACCTCAAAAAGCACTAATCCCTCAACACTATACTTACACCCCAACACACACTGTCTGTATGCCTGTGTGTCTGTGTAAGCCTAGTCAGTTGTACAACTGAATGCTTTCAACTGAAATGTGTCTTCCACATTTAACCCAACCCCTCTGAATCAGAGGTGCTGCCTCAATCGTCATCCACGTCTTCGGCACCCAGGGAACAGTGGGTTAACTGCCTTGCTCAGGACAACAGATTTTTACCTTGTCAGCTCGGGGATTCGATCCAGCAACCTTTCGGTTACTGGCCCAACACTCTAACGCACTAGGCTACCTGCCACCACCAACATCAAGCAGCCAAAGGCATCATCCTAATAGTATTAGCAACCCATGATAGTTGTTGCATCTTTAAATCCCCCATCTTTCTAACAGATATTTCCATCTCTGTCCATGAAACCGTTCCTATGTGCGGTGCGCATTTTAGAACGGGGTTTTCCCGCAAATTGCATTTTGGAACATTCAGGCATAGGCCTACTGCCGTGTGTACACCGCTGCACCAAAAATGGGAAGAAATAAGAGTTTGAAGCTAAACATTCTGATCTGTTCTATCAGTCCTATTAACTGACATGGCGTATACCCTCACTACACTACTTTGATACGTTTCAGTGGAGATTAAGAAGTGAGTATATGCAATGATCACTGAAAAATAAGTGGGTATACAGCGAATAGCTGCGTATACCCTCCACTACACCACTGCACAGGACACCATCATCCACTTACCCCAAGGCAGCTCAACTTACCCTGTCCCTATGCTCAACTTACCCTGCCCCCATGCTCAATTTACCCTGTCATAGTAAATGGAGGGAGACAGATAAAGGTTTACTATGTTACGTCTATCCCAGAGTCCAGGTTGGCTCAGCCAACACACCCCTTGCTGGGTCCCTCAATTCGGTTCTATATTTGTGTGAGATGTCGAGGGAGAGGATCACAGACAGACTCCCATTTTGGCAGGGTGAAGGGAATGAGGATCTGTAAATGTCCCTGCCCACCGTAGGTGTGTGGTTACCCAGTGTGGAGTGTGCGGAAGTGCAACATCAGTGAGCTAACATGTCTTGGGGCTGTGTTGGGCACAGGGGTGGTGATGCGGTGCGTAATGACTTCATAAACGTGCGCCACAGTCGAGCCACAGTTACACACTGAGAAGCTGTTTGTTGAAGTGGTGGAGTAGTGAAATGGTGGGCAAGGACTTCATCAACTCACTCCACAGTTTGGCCACAGTCTCACAGAACAGTGTGTCTGGGACATGGGGCGAATCGATATGGTGGCCTCATAACCATGCGCCACAATCACACATAGCAAACCAGTGTTAACGAGTGGTGGAGTGGTGGACAAAGGCTTAATAAACATGCATCAACAGTCCAGCCACAGACCGACACAGCAGCCTTACCTACCTTGAGCTGAGCGTCATTTAACCCCATTCACAGAATTCCTCACCAGTGGCTCAATTATGTTGCCTGATGACTCAAACGTAATTCTTCCGCTGCTCTGTTTGCTACATAGAGTACTGGACTGCCATTGTTTAAATCATTTGTGGTGATGTCAAAATGAGGGGTGTTGTACAAATCATTCATCAGTGATTGGATCATCTCTAACCAATCAAGAGTATCAAAGCCAATGATGAATTTTCAAAACCCCTCTTTACCCACATGTGTTCTTGGCTCTGGCCCAACCCATTGGTTTCTGGGACCAATCAGAACGGTTAGAATGTGTTTGTGTTCTAGACATTCATGGGGAGGAACTCAGATTGCTGAGAAGAAACTAATGTCCGTGGGCATGGCATAGCGTTTGGCTGGAGCAAGGAGATTAGGTAGCCAGGCAATCAATTCTGCCTAATAATAGTAATTAAGTAAATCTAATTTTACACAAGGAAAGTAACAAAAGGGAATTTGATCACAATTAACAATTGTAAAAGAAACAGAACATCGACCTAAAATTACTGTGTTTAGACAGCAACCCAATTCTGAGATTATTTCCACTAATTGGTCTTTTGACAGGGCCCTTTTTCCCAAAAGCTTCCTAAACATAGAATCACAGTGTTCATCCATCTCTCCTTGACCTTTGATCATTTCACAGCAAAGTTGACTACAAATACAAAGTTGACTACAAATACAAAGTTGACTACAAATACAAAGTTGACTACAAATACAAAGTTGACTACAAATACAAAGTTGACTACAAATACAAAGTTGACTACAAATACAAAGTTGACTACAAATACAAAGTTGACTACAAATACAAAGTTGACTACAAATACAAAGTTGACTACAAATACAAAGTTGACTACAACTACAAAGTTGACAACAAATGCAAAGTTGACTACAAATACAAAGTTGAATACAAATACAAAGTTGACAATGTCTTTGCAGTTCTTACAAATAAGCAAAGGATAAAAAGATGCTTAAAATGACTGTATTAAAAAAGAAAGCCTACCTACAGTATGGCTATAGGTCTATATATTTCAATGATGTTGAAATCAATTTCATGTTCATTGAATTGAGTTTTTTTGGGCTACAGTCTAATCTTTGCCTCAATTTATTTCATGATGTGTAGCCTAACGTGTGAAATGATGCCAAATCTTGATTTCGTGCATTATTTAGGGTAAGCATTAGCCACCTCCATATTTGCTGCCATACTGTAGGTGATAATATTTCTCTAGGAGCTGATCCTTCGTCAGTATTGTGGGATAATTCTAATGTTAATGTAAGATTTGAATGGAGAAAGCTGATCCGAGAGCAGCGCTGTCAATAAGATACTGTATGTTCATAATACCTTTTTAGTCTATTTGTGCAATGCATGACAGTAACAAAACCCATTTTGAATGTGAATACTAGCTGTGACTAGCTGTAGCTGTGATCTGGCTCTGGCAGGGCTCTGAAGTGGTGTGATACGACAGTTAAACTGTCACTGGGGGGAACTATAAATCTGCTGCTGAAGGTGAATGTAGCATGATGTTGCTGCTGCCACAGGTGTGTTGTCTGCCAGTTAGTTCCTCTGTATTCTACATCCGTCTGTCTACCGTATCTCATTCATCCAGAGGAGGCTGGGTCTACGGCTCTTGTAGCCGGACACAGTTGGCTGAGGCTAGGCAGAGTGAGTCAGCCAGTCGGGGATGTGTGTGTGTCTGTGTGTTGGGGGTGGGGGTGCTGTCACTTTGGCAACGCCGAGGCACATATTGCAGCAATTACCACAGCGGAAAAATGTTTTTCTGCAACATGCAATTACTACAGATTAAAGATTGCCTTCCTAGCATCAGAAGAACTCGCCAGAGAGAGGAAAATGGGCCTGTGTGTGTGTGCGTGTGCGTGCGCATGTGTGTGTGTCTGGGCATGTATATTTGCCTGTGTGTGAGACAGACAAAGAGACAAAGAAAGAAGATCAATTATTATAAGTCATACTAAAAACCTCAAAGGTGGATGAGTTGGTGCATTTATAGGGCACAATAGAGATTAAGGTCATGGACAGTTATGTCCATCTTCCTCACCATGAAGCTAAATATTCATATTGGATGATAAACAAGTCTCGTGTTAAAGTGTATGATTTACCAACAACTAATAACAATATGATGTCAATGTACATGGTTCAAAGCCAAATCAGACATGGCAGTATAAGGGAGTTGATGAACCAACCTTCAGGTCAGGTCAGCAGTCCTCAACAATACATCATACTGGTTCCCCTAACTCAGCAAGACAGGACCCACAACACACACGCAACCAACTAGATCAGATCTCAACCAACTAGATCAGATCTCAACCAACTAGATCAGAACTCAACCAACTACATCAGAACTAAACCAACTAGATCAGATCTCAACCAACTAGATCAGATCTCAACCAACTACATCAGAACTAAACCAACTAGATCAGATCTCAACCAACTAGATCAGATTTCAACCAACTAGATCAGATCTCAACCAACTAGATCAGAACTCAACCAACTACATCAGAACTAAACCAACTAGATCAGAACTCAACCAACTATATCAAAACTCAACCAACTACATCAGAACTCAACCAACTACATCAGAACTCAACCAACTAGATCAGAACTCAACCAACTACATCAGAACTCAACCAACTACATCAGAACTCAACCAACTAGATCAGAACTCAACCAACTACATCAGAACTCAACCAACTAGATCAGATCTCAACCAACTACATCAGAACTCAACCAACTACATCAGATCTCAACCAACTACATCAGAACTCAACCAACTACATCAGATCTCAACCAACTGGATCAGATCTCAACTAACTCAACCAAAACCAAATGTGTTCATATAATAACACAGCTCCGTTTGTGACTTTACCATCAATAGTACTCTTAGTGGCTTTCCAATGAATAAACACCACACGCAACCACATCACAGCCTTCTGACTGTCATTGTGGGGCGAGCGTACCCGACAGATGATGTGAGGGCGGACCGATGGTGACATGGGAGTTCACAGAGAGAGACCCCAGAGCAGGCCCCGGAGGTGTCCCCTTGAACTGCAACTAAAAGACAGGGGTGACAGGGGTGGGGTCTGACCACGGGGTTAACCCTACACACTGATCAGATATAAACCTTTAAATCAAATTCATACGACTTTAAACTATTTCTTACACAACTATTTATTTGATCGGGTTTTGTTATAGAATGTCAATGTGAGGTCACACTACAGAAAAGTCTATTGATCTTTGAATAAGTATAGTTTTCATGTTTCATGTTTCATCTAATTGAATTGCATTATTATGCAATTATTCCTATGTAGTACTTCACATTGTCTGTTATAAACATAACAGCCTTTATAAGAGCTAGACACATACTAGGGAGTATCAGAAAGGGAGTATATGAGTGCTACTACAGAACATACAGCACAATCACCCCTAGTCCTGTCTGCAGCAGCCCCCTCTAGAGGAGAGGGACACATAACTCTCTGTCTGTCTGTCTGTCTGTCTGTCTGTCTGTCTGTCTGTCTGTCTGTCTGTCTGTCTGTCTGTCTGTCTGTCTGTCTGTCTGTCTGTCTGTCTGTCTGTCTGTCTCACTCACTCTCTCTGTCGCTTTCTGTCTCTCCGTCTGTATCTATCTCTCTCTCTCTCTCCCCGTCTGTCTCTATCCCTCTCTCTCTCACGTTCTCTCTCTCCATCTGTCTCTATCCCTCTCTCTATCTCTCTCTTTCTCTCTCTCCGTCTGTCTCTCTCTCTCTCACTTTCTCTCTCTGTGTCTGTCTCTCTGCCTTTCTTCTGTGTCTGTCTCTCTCTGTGGGTGTGTCTGTCTCTCTGCGTCTCTCTGTGTCTGTCTCTTTCTCTCTCTCTCTGTCTCTATCTCTCTCTGTGTCTTTCTCTCTGTCTCCCTCTCTCTCTGTCTCTCTCTATCTCTCTGTCTCTCTCTCTGTCTCTCTATCTTTCTCTGAAACACAGAACGTGTGATCATAATCAGTATCTTCATGTACATACTGTACATTATTTGATACATGATGTATAAAACAAGGAAAGGGGGACACGTTAAATGTCTCTGAGTGTGTTGATAACAGTGATAATAACAGTCATCTGACTTGAAGGCCTCTTCGTCATGACTAATGTCTTTACTCAGTTAGTTACTGTATAGCTAGCTGTCCTTTAGTGTGCATGAATAAAGTGTTGCAGCACCCAGAGACAAGACAGAGACATCCCCCAACAGCCATTATTTTACTCAATTGATTCAGAGGCCTTTAATAAGCCCTTGGCTACACTCTGCACCTTTTAAAACATGTAGGCTGTGGATTAAAGATGCATGAGCTGAATGTGCTCATTGTCTGAGTCTACAACTGCACTATTTCACCTAATCACACTTACATAGTAATTAGCTGCTGGTTTCGGAGATGTTACAGACTCATTCATCATTGTATGTGATATATATTATATATCTGCTTATATTTATTTAACTTGAATTTAACCAAGGAGACACATTGAGACCTAGGTCTCATTCACAAGCGTGCCCTGGGAACAGTCATATCAGCACACAAACAATTATATACAAAATGCACAAAATATACACAATATATACATACACGATACACTATAGCCATTATAATCAAATAAAACACATTCATCACTAAAAAATCCTTAACCAATTCCCTAAATTGACCCAGGGACACCAAATCATCCAAACGAAGTGCGAACTGGAGACTGTTCAACATATGAGAGGCCTGATATGAAAAAACAGATCTCTCGAACTCTGTGGATAACCTGAAATTCTACATTTCAACAAGATGGTTAAGTATGTTGGAAGCTTGTGGAGTATATGGATCCCGAACTTTCTCAAGAATCACAGGGACACACTCTTTTCATGCCACTTTGATACAGCTACGACCGGAAGTGATTTTCTTAGCAGGTTAGGAGAGCATTTTCTCTGATCATAACCCTTTTCCTAATCTTAACCTTATTCTCCTAACCTGCTACGTTAATTCTCCTAACCTACTATGGAAAAAGTCACTTCCGATCATAGCTGTATCAAAGTGGCGTAAAAATAATGTTTCTGAAGAATCACATGCTGTCACGATCGCCGTAATGTGGATGAAGAGAGGAGGACCAAGGCGCAGCGTGATAAGAATACATTATTCTATTTATTTAACGAAACGAAGAACACTTAAACAAACTATGCAAAACAACAAACGAACGTGAAGCTATATATTAAACAAGTGCATACACAGGAAACTTACACATAGACAATAACCCACGAAATCCCTAAAGAATATGGCTGCCTAAATATGGTTCCCAATCAGAGACAATGATAAACAGCTGCCTCTAATTGAGAACCAATCTAGGCAACCATAGACATACAAACACCTAGACTAGAAAACACATAAACATACAAAACCCCTAAACAAGACAAAACACATAAATCCCCCATGTCACACCCTGACCTAACCAAAATAATAAAGAAAACAAAGATAACTAAGGCCAGGGCGTGACACATGCGTATACTTGAGTGTAGGTGATTCAATTTCTGATTTACCCAAAATTAGTTTTAAGTCTTTAAAAAGGAAAGTTAAAGTGTTTAATCTCATTATTAAACGAGTAGCCTGGTGCTCATATCTGAATCAGCTAACTGGAAGTTGATAAGATGAGGAGTAATTGGCTTTAGATCAATTAAGAACACATAAATATGCTATGATAAAAACTGCCAATGTGGTTTTTGATGGTCTACATCAAAACGGACAACAATGACCACCAACTGCGATGTGCTGACACATTATGTAATCATCGTTTGAGAAAGCATCAGCAATCGGAGCTCAGAACCCCCATACAAAACGAAACAATCTTTACCCAGTCTCTCTGAAGCATTACTTTTCAAAGTCTCTCTATAGTCTGTGTGTAAACATCCAAATGCTAGAATATGATTTGGCTTTGGGACGAGGGACAGAATGCTTTGATGACTTACATCATGCTTGGAATACTAACCACTGACACTCTTGTCATATCAAGCAGCAGAAGTCCATTTCATAGCAAAGTTTATTTTTTTAAATATAGCAGCATTTCAAGTCTACCACAGAATTCACCATTGATACTGTACAAAAAAATATCCTGAGCACAGTTGTAGAGCTCATTTAATCCAAGAGATATAAAAGTCAATTTCATAGGAGTCTTCCATTCAGAACACTCATATTTCCACTGAGCAGAAAACCCTCGGCTGAAATAGGAGAAGACACTTTTCGGAAGGAATGCGTTCGGTGGGTTGAGGGTCAGGCTTGTTCTGTAATTTGTGAATGTACAGAAATGTGCGACCGCCACAGCCACTAAAGATAGAAATCTTTGTCTTATGTCATCGTTTAACCTCAAACTATTTCTGATTGCTCCATAGCCCCATTTTTCTAATGAAAAGCACCCCTCCAATGGCACATGTACACACGTCTGTAAATATCTCATGGGTTTATGGGGTTACTGGGGTTCATATTGAGAATTAACATTTCACGTTTGTATCTCCTCACATATCTGAAAGTGTCTCCCCATCCATCAAAACCTGTTTGAAGTGGCATCAGACATATGAAATATGATGGGTGGTGGGCATGGTGGGCATGGTGGAGTCAGGGGTAGGTTTACAACTAACAGGCTTGTTGTGGGTTTCTCAGCGAATGGGGATGATGTTCTAACTATTAGTTTTTACATTCTGCTTCATTATCCGCCAAACCATATGAAAATGGAGAGGAAGAAAACGTTGATACTCTCTTTGATATGCCATGATTTGGGGTGTTGGTTGGCCTCTGCAGGGCAGGCAAGGCAGGCTTAACTAGGCTCATTTTAAACCAGGCCTCAAGTGGAAAAGAAAAGGCAAATGCTCTTTCATTTGAAAACCTGTAGTTCCTCACAACATAGAGATAGCATGGCTGGAGGTGTATATGCCAGCGCACAGGTCATAGTAAGAGTTAATATGAATTTGAGAAGGAAACTTCTCATATTCATAAGGAATCTATTAATTTTGGTTGGAGCACTTTTTATCCTTTCCTACTCTAACCCTCTAAACTCTTTCCATACTGGAGGCCTGTAGTGTTTATACTGGGCCTATAGAGGCTATAGCTGAAACCTCTGTGTTTTAAAAGTAGAGGGTAAAAACGTCTAGTACGTGAGGTTGGCCTGGGGTATCAGATATCGTCCAGGAGTTCTGCATTCGGTTGAGCTGAACCCACTCGAATCATTAAAAATCGTTCAGGGGCACGACGGGCTCCGTCCTTAGTCTCTGTGCGGCTGAAACCGTAGAAACTGTCTGTTGAAACGTAGGAGTCTAAATAAGACAGGCGCCCGAAGCGCGCATTACCGCTGCGCAGGGTAGTCGGTCGTGTGGTCAGATATTAATAATGAACAGAGGCAGGAGGACGAATGAAATATCCCCGATGTATTTGTCCCACTAGCGGACAATGATAGGCGATACTTTTGAAGACAGTAGGTCCTGAAAATGCGCCCTGCAGCTTCAGCTAACAGCATATACATTTTATGATAATTGCATTATTATAAGTTTACAACAGTTAGTTACTCTCTAATTACTTAGATATAAACTCAGAAGATTTTAGGCATAGTATTTTATAATTAGAAGAACGATCTGTTTTAGACACATGTCCAGTGTTCTCCAAAAGGCACATGCCTTGATATTTGCGGTCATTCAGTGCGGTTGTAGCAATTAAGAATTTCACATTCTCTCCTCATAAAGAAACAGGCTTGCTGACAGCTCGCCCAGTTGAGGTCTCACCCCACTATGCAGTCTGCACTCTACAGACAACAGCCTAGCAAATAAATGTATAGACTATGGCTGTGATAATTGTTATCAATACGTTTGGCGCCAATTCGTGTTGTTAAAATATGATTTCAAATGGCTTCCCTCCTAACGGTCTCCGCGTGCATGAAGAGTATATAATCTCCTCATCCACTCTCCCCACAAGACTCTGGCTTTATCTGTCTGACTGACATCAGTATAATAAAGAAAATGAAGGGTAAATCTAAACCCACTCCCTTCCCTACCCAACCCACTCCCTCCTATCTAAAATAAACAAAAGCACACACACTTTGCATATTCAATAGAAATAGGGGGAAAATATATACGGGTCATTTTTTCCTCAGGACCGTAGACTAATGATTGTCAATCAGGTATAATTATATATCAAACACGTACCTAAATGAATTCAATAAGGCATTATAGACTTAGATAGCGCACCAATGCAATATTGGGAAAATTGAAGACAAACAAATAAGTACCCCACACGTGCTTTGGTAGGTAAGTTATAACATTTTACTTCAATGACTTTCAAGGCATTATCCGATCCCATGATGTGTTTTATGTTATTTATTTCTGACAATAGGGCCTAATTCTGATGGGAGCGGTTTTTAATGGGTTTGTGCATCTCACCACAAAAAAATAACCCCAAGAATCAAATGCCTCTTGATCCAATAAACAAGTTATCCACAAATATTTTACATTTAAAACGTCCCCCCCCCCCCCCCCCTCTTTTTTCCCCACAATTAATATGTAAGCTAATCTATAACGAATGTGATTGTAGATAGCCTGATCTTCTTAATGATTTTCTGGGCCTTTACTTATATATGTTTACTAAATAACTGCTCTTTGATATATAGATGGGCTATACAGTATGTCATGTCTTTGTTTATTCAATAATTTATTGTGTGTTGGACAAAACAGCAAATATATAATAATAATAATAATAATTCATTTAATTTGTAAAGCGCTATTGTCACACCCAAGACGTGATGTAATGTAATGTAATGTCTCCATACATCTGTGGGAAAAAATATATAAATGATTTCCTAATCGAGGCTATATAAGAGTAAAACAGTGCATGGTACATTTATTCGTAACTTGTTAAGAACCTAAAAGGTGGCATTAAACGAATAAAAAATTGAGTGGTTTAATTTTGCATTTTAAGCCTACTAGTAGATGCCTACTTCAATGCAGAAAAGAATGGAACGGACGAGCAGAATTCCAGCACATGGGTCAATTGACTAAAAAAACTTGACGCTCGACACAGGTAGGCCTAATAATTGTCGTCTAGGACCCACGTTTTGTCGTCTTGGAGCAAGCTAGTATGTAGTATATATGTTGCTTTTTCAGATTTTCCCTGATGGTACAAATGCCGTTTCTCCCTCCATACCCCTTCTGTACTAAGGCAGGTCCATTTGGCAAAGACAAATGCGCCAACTAGCGTCTGTGGGCCATCATTGCATGGGAACGAGTAAACGGGGTGTGCCGTTTCATGTGCCATACACTGACTAACCTATTAAATGATGGAATTCCAATTAATATTTGCCTGTGGTTAATGTATTTTGGCAAAATTGTAGTTGTTATGTAAGCCTATGGAGGAAATTGCTTGTATGCTTTAATTCGTTTTCATTTGGTGTGATCGAATCATGGTGATAACACAATTATATATAATTATAAATATTAACAAATATGCACCTATGCATATTACGTAAAATGTATAGGCCTATATTATTAATGTATACGCATCCTTAGCCTAATTTATTCTAATTCCTTGGATATAGGAACAAATAACATATTAAAAAGAAAAGAAAAAAGAAAAATAACAAAAGCATATTGATAAATATGTATTCCACATATTTTGTGAGTAGGTGTCTAACCCCAGCAGCACTACAGTTAATGTAATGCAGCCTAAGCCTATTGGGCCTACTCTCAATTACGTGATACTAAACAACAACAAAATCATCCGGTAGATGCCTTTGGCTTTGACGTTCTCTGAAAACTCAAGGGTGAATTGCATAAGGGACAATAATGGGAAAATCATAATAAATTCACAACTCATATTGATAAATAAACCATAGTTATGTCATTTGAAAGGTGCATGAACCCCTAAAATGATCAATAGCTCATTACGGTTGATTGACAATTCTGCATTCAGAAATAGCCTATTGCTTTTCGTAAAAACAAATAGGCTAAGGGTATAGGCCCATAATAAGATCATATAGCTGCATTATATGACTGGCCTATTTTCCCTAAAGACGTTGGTCTCTTCTGCAGTCACCAAATACATGTGTATGCTTGAATTATTGTTTTCTTTTCACTCTGTATGTAAACGCACTGCGGTGATGTACTAATATAGGCAGAATGCATTATGTGATTCTATTTATTCAAAAAGTGGTTGCCTATATTATTTTTGCTGATGTCATATAAAGAAGGAAGAGGGATCAGTCATAACACAGAATGTGTTTTTTTAAATCTTCAATTAACAAATAACTTTTGGGGGGAATTATAACTGGTTCACCATTCAGGTGAGAACAGTTGCTATAACTTTAAGTATAAATATAGTCTAACTGTGCAAAACATTATAACATCTAATGTAGATACATAATGTAGAAAAGCACAAATAGATAGTATATTATTAATAATGTATCGTGTGTGTAAGGCAGAATAAGCAGAGAGCGCTTTCACTTCGCCTATATTCCGAAGACTTTGATTGGTCTAATGAAAGCCCAACCCAGGCGACTCATTGGTGGAAGTTATCGCCACACTCGAACCACTAACACTAAAATTACTTGAGTAAATAATATCACAGCACTCTTCACTCTCGCACCACCACTCACTCAAGCGCGTCTTTGTTACCTTCAACTGCGTTAACTACAGCAAAAGGACTACATTTATACAGATATTCAAGATTATTTCAACGTAGCGACAGAATAGTTTCAAGAAAATAGTTTTTGGATCTCGACTTACTTTTTAGTTTCATTAAGGATAACCGGTGGCAGGACATGTGATACGGATGAACAAAAAACATTGAATATAAAGAAACTTCACATGAAACCATCGGACTTCTGCGTCTTGTACTTCGCGTTGAGAACTGTGAATTGCTGAGTAGCCTCCATACTCTGTTGTAGCTAGCCTACTTTGTTGAGTAGGCAACATCTTCAGTGTGTGCGGCGAGGTCTGGCGAGACCCAAAAAGCCCAATTCAATCGAAGGAACTCATTCAGTCACCGAAGGTGAAACAAGATATTTGGACAATTCTGCTATAAAGTTGAATCTCTAACAAGGAGCACTCGACTCGTCACCTTCCGTGAATATTGCAAACGATTGGATTTCATAGTTTTCCTTTTCACTGGACGTTATTAATAATTGTATATTTTTGCGTTTGTCGATCAGTCGATAGATTGTTATTAATGTTTCTCATTGTATAGATATTTATTTTGTAATATGAGGCCAAAATCTTATTGCGGGCGGGCATCGTATTAAATGCTGAATAGTGCAGATAGAGTGTAAGCCTTATAGGCAACCAGAACAGAGCACTGTGGAAAAGAGGTCAGATCTAAGTTTGCGGTTTCGTGGTTTTGCTGTAGTCAGTGAGAAGCAGAAATCAACTCGATGTTTCTCATGCAGCTACATCCTGAGCAGATGATATAACACGCAAACATTCAACTTTATCGTGTCTGCAAGATAAAAAGTCTCTTCACTCACTGGACAGTTCAGGATTTATTGTGATAGATTAACCGGGGGAGCTGCGTGCGCTCAGCTCCATCATCGCGTAAACCGCTGGAATTGGCCGAGACCAAAGGAACAAGTGTCAGAGAGCGGGAAAAATACATATATTCTCCAAAAAAAGAGCCCTGAACACTCGTCAAAACCCCTCGAGAAGTGGCCTTGACCAACGCTGTTGTGATGCATATTCCCGTAGACCCTAACACCACCAGACGGTTCACACCGCCCTCCACGTCGTTCCCCTGCAGCAAGATTGGAGACGGCAGCGGGACCATGGGCACCCCTGGACCACTGAGGACACGACCCGAGGCCAGGAATGTGGTGGACGTCCTGTCAGACCACGCTGGCGAGCTGGTCCGTACAGACAGCCCAAACTTCCTCTGCTCCGTGCTGCCCTCACACTGGAGGTGCAACAAGACACTCCCTGTGGCTTTCAAGGTAAGGTAAATTATGCATAATTACAAATGGGCACTTATGAAGTAATGACCGACCTAATGATGTATTACTGTAGGCTACTGCAGAAAAAGCGTAAAATACAATTTTTTAAGCTTTCTTGAGTATGCTTCATTTCGCTAACAAGGCAGTTACTTACATTAGTAGGTCTATTACAATTACTTTTACGCAGAGCCCTATTCTGTAATATAGGCCTAAATAATTGAATTAAATAAAGTTGTCAAAATTATAGTGGCCTGCCAAAGTGATAACTTGGCATAATTATCTTGTTTCTTTTTTGCATTGTACTTACTTGAATATGAGATTTAGAAAAGTGTTTGGATTTGCAAGAACTGCGATGACATACAATTAATCAACAATTAGCCAACAATATAGGCCCTAATACAAATAATGATCATTTAATAACAATAATTCTAATGATAACATATATTATTATACCTGGTAAGCTAGTTATTTTTAAATTGCTATTTTGAAAGGTTTTGCAATGCAGAAAAACATATTTAGGCCTATATTACGAAGCAATGAAATTATGCTACATTGAACGTTATCAATTATATTTATACACCAGGACGTGAATAGAATTTGTGGCCTAAAAGTGTAATATTTAGAAAAATAGACAAGCCTATATCTATTTGATTTGTATCATATCCACGTGTAAAAAATGCTTGATTAGATCGCATAGGCCTACTTATTTAATGAGGAGTATTTGCAAAAATTATTTGGGAAAGTGATTTGGATATAGGCCTATCAAATGTCAAAGTAATTTACATAGCTTTAAAATATTAGTGTTTGAATTGCAAGCTTGTTTCAAGAAAGCATCGTACCATGTAGTTGTAACCTAATAGCACAATAGGCCTATATTTTTTGACCAAAATATTTGCTAACAATATCTAAAAGGCACATTTTTTTATGGATTGGAAATCAGGTCTAATATTTATGTGTTTTATGCTGCGTTTTTTGATTCCACCGGATGCGGTTTGTTGCAGTCTGTATTTGGTTTAGCATGGTGACCCCGGTTGACCGCGTTGAGTTCTCACAGGTTGTTGCACTCGGTGATGTGCCCGACGGGACTCTGGTCACGGTGATGGCGGGGAACGACGAGAACTTCTCTGCAGAGCTGAGGAACGCGTCTGCGGTGATGAAGAACCAGGTCGCCCGCTTCAACGACCTGCGGTTCGTGGGCAGAAGCGGACGAGGTGAGCAGAGGGAGTCACTCACCTATATCCTTAAACCATGAATAGTATTTGGCCTACTAAATTAAATCAATAACTAACATCGCATACAAAACAGCTGTCGGCATGCGTCATAGTTGCACTGACTTGCAAAACTTAGCCTGAGTAGATCTACTTTTGGTAATCTATTTTAAACAAAGAAAGTGATAAAATATTTTAACAGATAAAATAAAAGTGTTAGGGAATGTGAGAATCAGATGAATTCATCTCCCGGACCAATTATAGCTGCAAGACCGCACCATCATTGCGCAGGTATAATTATGGGGATTATCAATGTTTATTGGAACAAAAGAAAATCCAGAACACAATATGATTATTACATATTTTAAGATGTGGTTTGATCATTCTTTATCGACAAAGAGCAAAGCCCAATTTCAAATTATAGCCTAATGCTCAGCCAAGCATTGCCACAAGTTCTTTTTATAGGACTAGTCCTAATTTACCATCACGCACGCCCCCTTCAAAAGATGCTCGGGATAGTAGCAGCAGCATATATTCTACGAACATTGCACCATTGTCCAAATAAACACATCGCCTGGACCAGAATATTCAGTTCAAGGCTTGGCATTTCTAAAAGCTTGCCTGTTTACACTTCTAAAAACTAGTTCTCACATAGCTGACATTCCACCAGAACCAGAACCTTCTCGTATCCCTCTCCTTCCTCCTGGCCCTAGTGCTCACATATTTCCCTTAAATGTTACACTTTAAATAGTTGCAGACTGATGAATGGAAAACGCTCTAGTCTCTGAATTAAACGTACCTTTCATTTCTGTAGTCAATTACCCCACCCCAGGATTCCTTTCCCCCCACAGTCTCTTTAACAAGAGATGCCTTTTTATGAAAGCGCTGCTTCATAGCCTGGGACGAAAAACGGACCATTGCACGATCTCCCTCTCTCCCCTTTCATGCAGATGGGAGAGCTCGAGGAAGCTCGTGCAAGAATCTGCCTTGTTGAACAATAAACTGTCGCTGTAAGCCTTTTGGACAGTCTGGAATAGATTCTCTCAATAATTCAAATCATGCCCACATTTCAGCCCATCAAAGTGGTGGTCCCTTTAATTTACAAACTTAAAAGGGAGCCATATCAGGAGGCAATTTTAATTCAGCAAGCTGACTGTGGTGGTTATGAACAAAGTGTGTATGTTCCACAAAAATCTGTTTATTTCCACAATGAATTAACCAAGCCAGTAAACCCTCACACATGCTCTGGTTTGATGTTCCTCCTGAAACTCTGTGTTACTGATGCCCTTCACTAACCAAGGCCTTCTCTATTCTGTCTACCCTAGGAAAGAGCTTCACTCTGACCATCACAGTCTTCTCTGGTCCCCCTCAGGTGGCCACCTACCACCGTGCCATTAAAGTGACAGTGGATGGGCCCAGGGAACCCAGACGTGAGTACTTACAGGGTACATGAGAATATTTGTCTTGTTTTATCAGAAGTCAAATGTACTGCTCTCATGAGCTGTGTGTAGAGGGATTCACAGAGAGAGAGAGAAAGAGAGCGAGAGAGAGAGAGAGAGAGAGGCTATTCTTGGCGTAGGGGGTGAGAGAAGGGGGTGCCACCATTGCAGACTAAAAGAGATACATGAGTCATATGCAGATGATACAAGAAATTGTAGCCGTGTGTCCATGAGTATGTGTGTGTACTGTCAGTGTATGTGGGCGGATCAACAACAGTTGACCAGCAATTGTAATCAATGGGAGACAATGCGGTGTGTTCGGTGGTGCAGCAGTGTGTGTGTGGTATTAGGGGGTGGCGAGGGGCACTGTCAGAGGAAACTGTAAAGCGTATTAAGGCATAACCCGAGACCGCTAAGAGGAGCTGTGTCTCCAAGCCGCAAATACAAAACACTTGTGGCCTCACCCTGCTGCCTTTGGTCAGAGGGTCGTACCTGGTTGACCACATAAGTGGCTCGTTGACTTAACACTCTAAAGAGATGGTGAGCTGCCTGCTGTGAGCTGTGCCAGTGAGGTCCAATAGGCTAAAGCTGTTAGCTCCATCATTTGGGCAGTGATGCATATCAATGTGGTTTAATGTATGATCATGTGAAAGACTGTGGAGGATTGTGTTACAAGGATGAGTCAACCGCTACAGACTGCTGGTGTGTGTCTGCCCATGCTTGGCTAGGAGCAGTCAGACCAGAGCATTGGGATTAATAGGGATTAATGATCACTCCTGTTGAGATATCATGTCCACTATGGTTATACTGTGCATGTTTATAGTGGCTGCTGTGGATGGGTTGATTGCTATGCTCTGTGCTCATGTCTGTTAAGGGTTTTATTTGGGATAGGGTGGAGTCAAAACAGACCAACTGGCCAATGCAGGTAGGCAGGGGGTTCAGGGTGCCACATGGAGGGGTATGGGGTTCCTAGCGAAGGACGAGGGGGCGAAGGGCGAGGGGGCGAAGGGCGAGGAGGCGAAGGACGAGGGGGCGAAGTGCGAGGAGGCGAAGGGCGAGGGGGCGAAGGGCGAGGAGGCGAAGGGTGGTGCATCGCCCCCCTGCCAGGCTGGAGGCTATTTGAGGAGTTGTTGGAAATGGAGGAGAACAGTGTGGAAAATGGGAGGAATAGTTCATAATATCCACTGTGTGTGTGTGTCTGCGCGTGTGTGTGCTTGTGCGTATGTGTGAAATGTGATAGAGTTGCTGGCTATGTCTATGTGTGTAGTAAAGGACAGGTTGTATGTGTCTGCATGCACTGCTGAAGCAAAAGAGGCACTCAAGCTGTGTGTCTGTGTGTGTTCCTGAATGCATGCACAAGTCAGTGTGTTGGCTTCCTGTAGTTGGAAATAACCCTGCACATACCGTAAAGCTGTCTCCTCTCTGTCTCTGTCTACATGTCATGTCTGCACTGAAGGCGTCAGTGTGGCCTCGCTTATTTAATATACACTCCGGTGGCCAGGCCCCATCCTGCTATAAAGTGACATTGTTTAATTTAGGGAAGGGGAATTTTGCTTTAAAAGAGTGGACTCTTAAATCGAGAACAGCACCACCACATTTGTATTTGATAATGAGAATCCTTATATTTTTTCCTCCTAAAGATTTTAGTATTAAAAAAAAAAACATTTAAAAACACACAACACAGATTGGCAGCCGACGATATCCTCAGCTAAAGTATGCACTACATGAGTTTAAGTGTACCATATGACTATCCCTCTATCCCTTTGTGAGATGAGCGCCCCCACCTTGGTTGGCCTGCAAACGTTCACCTGTCAGCTGGCTGGCTGGCAGAGCGGAGTGGGCTGGGCTGCTCAGGGCTTTACTGTAGCGCCTGCATTTGCATGGCTGCCAGGAGAGAAGCTGGCAAAGGAGGAGGGAAGTGCTTTTTTAATGTTTAACCTGACGGACAGGACTGAAGCTCCCCTGCGGCAATGATCTGCCAAACACACAGCCCTCATCTCACTCACTGATCAAAAACACATTCACACGTATGCACTTCGTCCCAAACACTGCCCTTGTTGTACAATAGGCCTTCAAGCAAAATCGTACAACGTGAACCAGTCTCTTTGATCAGAGCTCACCACCCTGTGCTTTCTGAGAAGCAGCTTTGTGTACGTCAATGCTCTGCATCAGAGAGAGAGAGAAGACTGCATCAGAGAGAGAGAGAGAAGACTGCATGAGAGAAAGAAGACTGCATCAGAGAGAGAAGACTGCATCAGAGAGAGAGTGAAGACTGCATCAGAGAGAGAGTGAAGACTGCATCAAAGAGAGAATGAAGACTGCATCAAAGAGAGAATGAAGACTGCATCAAAGAGAGAGTGAAGACTGCATCAGAGATAGAGAGAGAAGACTACATCAGAGAGAGAAGACTGCATCAAAGAGAGAGAGAAGACTGCATCAGAGAGAGAGAGAGAGAAGACTACATCAGAGAGTGAAGACTGCATCAGAGATAGAGAGAGAAGACTGCATCAGAGAGAGAAGACTGCATCAGAGAGAGAAGACTGCATCAGAGAGAGAGAGAGAGAGAGAGAGAGAGAAGACTGCATCAGAGAGAGAGAGAAGACTGCATCAGAGAGAGAGAGAGAAGACTGCATCAGAGAGAGAGAGAAGACTGCATCAAAGAGAGAGAGAAGACTGCATCAGAGAGAGAGAGAGAGAAGACTGCATCAGAGAGAGCGAGAGACTTGTGATAGAAAGAGAGCAAAACGAGATGACTGAAGTGTTGAGACCCTCCCTGTCGCTGTCCCCCCACCCAACTCTCCCTCCCCCATCTCTCCCCTTTCCTCCCTGGGGAGTTCAGCTGAATTCATCTCCTAACTGTATTTAGCGTCCATTGTCTCTGTCTCTGTGATGACATCACCCGTCACATATCCTCAGAGGGGGAGGGGCTGTTAGTATTTATCTCACCCAGAGCGAATCCGTTCCTGAGAAAGATGAACTCACCAGATACAAGGGACACAGGGCTGGGCTGAGAACATACACGCCTGTGAAAAAACAGAGAAAAATGCCTGTTTGTTTGTAGCTCAACCCTAGGTGAGTGACAACATAGGCAGCCATGGTGGTCTACACTGTGTGTACTGTTGATAAACATGCACACAGACAGAGACATGCTGTGTATGCACATGCATCCATTCAGTCATCAGTGTTGGGGAAGCTACTCTGAAAATATAGTAGTTGACCAAACTACAAATGACTTCACACTGGAAGAACTTCAGCTACACTAAAGCTACCTTTAAGAAAAATATAGTTTAATGAACTAGTTACTGAGAAAAAGTAGTTCGCTACATACAAACTGCTGTGTGATAAATGATCCTATCTAAATCTGAAATGTCATAGACAACAAACTGCAAGAACAGATCTCTCTGGAGTCAGATGTTAATGAACAGAATATGTCATTTGGCCTATTAAACACAAAGACTATGTTTCATGTGAGAATTATAGAGGGCTGATGCTGAAAAAGAAAGGAAATTCTTAACTACTTCACCCATCTTTTCTTTTCTTTTTTGAAAAAAAGTAATGTGTATTTCAAGTTGTTAGCTACACCGCTACATGGCAAAACAGTTCTTTAACTACTGACAACTACCAAGATTAGAATTCAGTTCAACTATCACAAAGCTACTGCAAAATGTAGTGAAACTACTCCCCCACACTGTCAGTCATAGCAGGCCCTACTACTGCATATCCTGTCTTTGTGATACTATCACACTCTTTCCCACACACAGTATTGTAGTACTTCTACACTCTTAAAAAAGGGTTCCAAAAGGGTTCTTCGGCTGTCCCCATAAGAGAACCCTTTTAAGAACCCTTCTTGGTTGAGGTAGAACCCTTTTGAGTTCCATGTAAAACCCTTTCTACGGAGGGTTCTACATGGAATCCAAAAGGGTTCTACCTGGAACGAAAAAAGGTTCTACCTAGAACCAAAAAGGGTTCTCCTATGGGCACAGCCGAATAACTCTTTTGGAACCCTTTTTTCTAAGAGTGTACAGAATCCACTTGAGCATTGTTGTGTTTTGTTGCCTATATTTATTGTGTTGGGGTTCAGAAGGTTGAGGGAGGGGGTGGGGAGAGGGGGTTTGATTTGGATGTGGCACGCAGACTGTACAAAGTATGCAAATAGACAAACAATGACATTGGCTGTGTTATTTTTCTTCATGGCACAGTCTCTCCTCATAGTAAACAAAGAGAGGTGTGTGTTAATGTGTGTATGTGCACACAGCTGTTTGTGTGTGTGTGTGTGTGTGTGTGTGTGTGTGTGTGTGTGTGTGTGTGTGTGTGTGTGTGTGTGTGTGTGTGTGTGTGTGTGTGTGTGTGTGTGTGTGTGTGTGTGTGTGTGTGTGTGTGTGTGTGTGTGTGTGTGTGTGTGTGTGTGTGTGTGTGTGTGTGCACCTGCCAGGTGTGTCCATCTCTTAAGTCAGCAGCTCGGCCACGCCTATGCTCCACAAATCACATGAAAGGCTCGCCCTCGATGCCAATTGCTCTCTCGAAGGCCACTTTGATGTTGAAATGGAGACGGGTGTTTTTGGAAAAGCCTACAGCGTATCAGTGCCAAAAGAGAAAAAAGTGTCACGTCCGCCTGACGTGGGGTGCTTTCCTGCCTAACCACCTAGCCAGCCCAGCCATCCATCCTCACTTCAACTCCCAGATTCACAACCTGCAGACATGGAGACATAGCAGCAGAGCTGATGTCAAAGAGGAAGACTTCAGAGAAAAACACCTAATTAAAGATGTGATGTGGAATTGGACATGGGCCGTTAAAATATATAAAGGACGCATATTTATGAGGCAAATCGTGAGATCTTATGGTTCCCCAAAAATGTCACTATGTTGTTTGGATGACCTGAGGCGACGGCGAGGGTTCTCTTTGGGCTCAGTCTCTCCGTCACACTTGACTTCTGCAATTAGAAACTGAGCAAATATTGTCTGACTGATAAATCCCCTGGAATGCGGTCTGTAAGTTGAATACGTTTTATTGGTTTCAGAGTAAACTTATATTCTGGGATAAACATTCACATTAGTCTGACTAGGTACAGGAGTGTAGCAAGAGGGAGCTGTACTACCATGTATACAGTGACTCTGCTATATTACTTCAGTCTGCTAGGGTCCTCAGCCATCCAGGTAGAGGCATGAGGTGAGGCCTGTAGAGCCATGGCATGATTAGGACCTTCATTAGTGGAGAGGTAGGGCTGAGAGGGCAGATGTGATTACTCTTTGACCCTGGCTGCTGTGACCCATAGCCCCATCAGCACCCTGTACAACACCCTAAAGGGAAACACTAGGCCTCAGCTCCCCCCAAACCCCTCACCTACCCCAAAATCCTCAACTACCCCAAAACCCTCACCTACCCCAAACCTCTCAACCTACCCCAAACCCCTCAGCTACCCCCAAACCCCTCAGCTACCCCAAACCCCTCAGCTATCCCCAAAACCCCTCAACTACCCCAAACCCCTCAACTACCCCAAACCCCTAACTACCCCAAACCCCTAACTACCCCAAACCCCCCAGCTACAAAAACTCCTAACAACCCCAAACCCCTAAACCCCTAACTACCCCAAACCCCTCAGCTACACAAACTCCTAACTACCCCAAAACCCCCAGCTACAAAAACTCCTAACAACCCCAAACCCCTAAACCCCTAACTACCCCAAACCCCTCAGCTACACAAACTCCTAACGACCCCAAAACCCCTCAACTACCCCAAACCCCTAACTACCCAAACCCCTCAGCTACACAAACTCCTAACTACCCCAAACCCCTCAACTACTTCCAAACCCCTCAGCTATCCCCAAACCCCCCAATTACCCCAAACTCTTAACTACCCCAAACCCCTCAGCTACCCAAACCCCTCAACTACCCCAAACCCCTCAGCTACACAAACTCCTAACTACCCCAAACCCCTCAACTACCCCAAACCCCTC
Organism: Salvelinus alpinus; assembly: GCF_045679555.1. Classification (NCBI taxonomy): domain Eukaryota; kingdom Metazoa; phylum Chordata; class Actinopteri; order Salmoniformes; family Salmonidae; genus Salvelinus; species Salvelinus alpinus. The sequence continues at coordinate 24,283,847 of NC_092110.1, forward strand.
AGCTACCTCCAAACCCCTCAGCTACCCCAAACCCCTCAACTACCCCAAACCCATCAGCTACCCCCAAACCCCTCAACTACCCCCAAACCCCTCAACTACCCCAAACCCCTAACTACCCCAAACCCCTCAGCTATCCCCAAAACCCCTCAACTACCCCTAACTACCCCAAACCCCTAACTACCCCAAACCCCTCAGCTACCCAAACCCCTCAACTACCCCAATCCCCTCAGCTACACAAACTCCTAACTACCCCAAACCCTTCAACTACCCCAAACCCCTCACCTACCTCCAAACCCCTCAGCTACCCCAAACCCCTCAACTACCCCAAACCCCTCAGCTATCCCCAAACCCCTAACGACCCCAAACCCCTCAACTACCCCAAACCCCTCACCTACCTCCAAACCCCTCAGCTACCCCAAACCCCTCAACTACCCCAAACCCCTCAGCTATCCCCAAACCCCTCAACTACCCCAAACCCCTCAGCTATCCCCAAACCCCTAACTACCCCAAACCCCTCAACTACCCCAAACCCCTCAACTACCCCAAAACCCTAACTACCCCAAACCCCTCAACTACTTCCAAACCCCTCAGCTACCCAAACCCCTCAGCTATCCCCAAACCCCTCAGCTATCCCCAAACCCCTCAGCTATCCCCAAACCCCTCAGCTATCCCCAAACCCCTCAGCTATCCCCAAACCCCCCAATTACCCCAAACCCCTCAACTACCCCAAACCCCTCAACTACCCCAAACCCCTCAACTACCCCAAACCCCTCAACTACCCCAAACCCCTAACTACCCCAAATCCCTCAGCACCCAAACCCCTCAACTACCCCAAACCCCTCAACTACCCCAAACCCCTCAACTACCCCAAACCCCTCAACTACCCCAAACCCCTAACTATCCCAAACCCCTCAACTACCCCCAAACCCCTCAACTACCCCCAAACCCCTCAACTACCCCAAACCCCTCAGCTACACAAACTCCTAACTACCCCAAACCCCTCAACTACCCCAAACCCCTCAGCTACCTCCAAACCCCTCAGCTACCCCAAACCCCTCAGCTACCCCCAAACCCCTCAACTACCCCCAAACCCCTCAACTACCCCAAACCCCTAACTACCCCAAACCCCTCAGCTATCCCCAAAACCCCTCAACTACCCAAAACCCCTAACTACCCCAAACCCCTAACTACCCCAAACCCCTCAGCTACCCAAACCCCTCAACTACACCAATCCCCTCAGCTACACAAACTCCTAACTACCCCAAACCCTTCAACTACCCCAAACCCCTCACCTACCTCCAAACCCCTCAGCTACCCCAAACCCCTCAGCTATCCCCAAACCCCTAACTACCCCAAACCCCTCAACTACCCCAAACCCCTCACCTACCTCCAAACCCCTCAGCTACCCCAAACCCCTCAACTACCCCAAACCCCTCAGCTATCCCCAAACCCCTCAACTACCCCAAACCCCTCAGCTATCCCCAAACCCCTAACTACCCCAAACCCCTCAACTACCCCAAACCCCTCAACTACCCCCAAACCCATCAACTACCCCAAACCCCTCAACTACCCCAAAACCCTAACTACCCCAAACCCCTCAACTACTTCCAAACCCCTCAGCTACCCAAACCCCTCAGCTATCCCCAAACCCCTCAGCTATCCCCAAACCCCCCAATTACCCCAAACCCCTCAACTACCCCAAACCCCTCAACTACCCCAAACCCCTCAACTACCCCAAACCCCTCAACTACCCCAAACCCCTAACTACCCCAAATCCCTCAGCTATCCCCAAAACCCCTCAGCTACACAAACCCCTAACTACCCCAAACCCCTCAACTACCCCAAACCCCTCAACTACCCCAAACCCCTCAACTACCCCAAACCCCTAACTACCCCAAACCCCTCAGCACCCAAACCCCTCAACTACCCCAAACCCCTCAACTACCCCAAACCCCTCAACTACCCCAAACCCCTCAGCTATCCCAAACCCCTCAACTACCCCAAACCCCTAACTACCCCAAACCTCTCAACTACCCCAAACCCCTCAACTACCCCCAAACCCCTCAACTACCCCAAACCCCTCAGCTATCCCCAAAACCCCTCAACTACCCCAAACCCCTCAACTACCCCAAACCCTCAACTACCCCCAAACCCCTCAACTACCCCAAACCCCTCAGCTATCCCCAAAACCCCTCAACTACCCCAAACTCTTAACTACCCCAAACCCCTCAGCTACCCAAACCCCTCAACTACCCCAAACCCCTCAGCTACCCAAACCCCTCAACTACCCCAAACCCCTCAGCTACCCAAACCCCTCAACTACCCCAAACCCCTCAGCTACACAAACTCCTAACTACCCCAAACCCCTCAACTACCCCAAACCCCTCAGCTACCTCCAAATCCCTCAGCTACCCCAAACCCCTCAACTACCCCAAACCCCTCAGCTACCCCCAAACCCCTCAGCTACCCCCAAAACTCCTAACTACCACAAACCCCTCAACTACCCCAAACCCCTCAGCTACCCCCAAACCCCTCAACTACCCCAAACCCCTCAGCTACCCCCAAAACTCCTAACTACCACAAACCCCTCAACTACCCCAAACCCCTCAACTACCCCAAACCCCTCAACTACTCCAAACCCCTCAACTACTCCAAACCCCTCAACTACCTCAAACCCCTAACTACCCCAAACCCCTCAACTACCCCAAACCCCTCAACTACCTCAAACCCCTAACTACCCCAAACCCCTAACTACCCCAAACCCCTCAACTACCCCAAACCCCTCAACTACCCCAAACCCCTCAACTACCCCCAAACCCCTCAACTACCTCCAAACCCCTCAGCTATCCCCAAACCCCTCAGCTACCCACAAACCCCTCAACTTCCCACAAACCCCTCAACTACCCCAAACCCCTCAGCTACCCACAAACCCCTCAACTACCCCAAACCTCTCGGCTACCCACAAACCCCTCAACTACCCCAAACCCCTCAGCTACCCTCAAACCCCTCTATACACACAAACACACACCGAGAGAGAAAAACAGACAGACAGAAATAGGCACACACACTACACTCTTAGAAAAAGCGTTTCAAAATAGTTATTCGGCTGTCCCATAGGATAACTATTTTTGGTTCCAGGTAGAACCCTTTTTTGGTTCCAGGTAGAAACCTTTTTGGTTCCAGGGAGAACCCTTTTGGGTTCCATGTAGAACACTCTGTAGAAAGTGGAACCAAACTTGGGACCAAAAAGGGTTCTTCAAAGCGATCTCCTATGGGGACAGCTGAAGAACCCTACAAGGTTCTAGATAGCACTTATTTTTCTAAGAGTGTACTGTAGATAATCCCACTTAAGCCCAAGCACTGCAAATGAGCCTAAATACCTCAGCCAAGGACAGACAGAGAGGGAGAGAGAAAGAGCTAAACCATTCAGTCAGCCCATCACTCGTTCTTTTTCTTCTCATCACGCCCTCTGTGTCTCTGTTTGCTGTTCTGAAAGTCCTTGTGACATGAATGCAGAAGTTTCTATTAAGGAGGAAAAAAGGACGAGCATAGCATTGTCTACTGCTTTGTTATGCCCCCTTTCTACTCCTCAGGTTAGTCATATAGGCTCAAGTCTGCTCCTGTCTGGTTGGACAAACACACACACACACAATCACCCCCCTCGCTATGCACACACACACATGCAGGGGGTGGAAGGGGGTGGGGCATAGAATGCGCTCAACAACATTTGAACTTTGTATTTGCTGATGTCATATGCAGCAAGTGGACACACAAAGAATTACAGAATTATATAAAGAGACCTCAGCAAGTGCTTTTAATTCTCCCTGATGATGGAAGTGAGGCTGCCAAGGGACTTTTTCTCAGAAACACAGAAAAGCCAATTTCATACCCAAACTCCTTCCTCCCCCAAACTCACTGCCCAAACGTCTTTCCTGTTTACCTACCAGTGGAGAGAAGTATAAGCCCACTCTATGTACTGCTTCTTCCTTATTTACTCTCACCCATACAAGAGGGAGCCATTACCACCTTTTAGACCTCATTTAATAAAGGTTCAGATCTCTATTTAGAAAAATAAATGACCCATGAGTTGGAATATTTACTCCCTTACTGCATTATGACAATAAACCGTTTTTCTATGGCGAGGGGCGTTTGGGAGGGAGTGGATAGTGGGAAGAAGTATCTGTGGCTTACTGGAAAACTATGGGGTTGACATGTTTATTTTTCTGGGACTTCATATTAAGGAACAGGCAGCAAATAATAGGTGTTTGGAGATGTAATGTTGGTTCCAGAGCTGGAGGAGTGAGTAATCCCATGGGAAAACATGGAGGAGAGAAGCTTCTTCAACCTGTGGTTCAAACATCAATTTATACTGAATTTGAATGTCTGGTCTGCACTATGAGAATGTGACCAGGGCTTCTTCCTGTGGCACTCTGCTGACCTTGATCATATTCAAGATTAAAGTGTACAACATCATTTGTATTTGTATTTATTAGGGATCCCCATGCTGCCAAGGCAGCAGCTACTCTTCCTGGGGTCCAAACACATTAAGACACTTACATATTGCAACAATAAAAATATATATTCTTGTACACATTCAGCGCTACCAGTCCCCTGTTTAAAGGCTGTTTATGGACAGACCTTGGAACCCCATCACTGGAAACTGACATAAATTTACACAGCAACCTCCTCATACACACACATACCCACAAGAACACACACACTTTTACTTTTACAGTTCTAATTTTGCCAGTCTGGCTAAACCTGTCTAAATGAGTCTGAATCAGGAATGCAGATATCTTCCACTCTCCCCACTAATCACTCACTCACACACACACACACACACGCACGCACGCACGCACGCACGCACGCACGCACACACACACACACACACACACACACACACACACACACACACACACAAATACAGAGGAAAATTCACACCTGCCCTTTGACACAGCTGGAGTCTTTCTTCCTGTCAGTTGTTACTCTGAGCGGTGTGCGTGCAACCCGTGTGTGTGTGTGTGTTTTTGTGTGTGTGTGTGTGTGTGTGCCAAAATGGCCTTTGCATGCTCGTAGCTATACGTGCGTAGGTGTTTGTGTTTGTGTTTAAGTTAATGCGCACCGAGGTGTGAAACCTTTGACACGTCTGCTAGCGTTGCGTTGACACGTGACAACGATGGCTGCTTTCCTTTCCCACAGATCTGCGAGGACACCTCCACTCCCTCCCTCTCTCCTACCCACCTCTAATCCAACACCTCACTGCTTAGCATGCCCTGGCTACCCCTGTACACACAGCCTTGTAACCCCTACAACCTCTCACCAGAGCTAAAACAACACTCTCAGAGCAGCTTGTTTCTTTAATATGATCTGTCACCGGGGTGAGAAAGGGCCCTCTCTGTTCAGCAGGCTGAGTCTGCAGCATGGGAAGGGTTGTGCTCAGGCAACCATCCAAAGAGGTGCTGAAAAACAACCTCCTTCACCCTCTCCTCACCCCTCCTCACCCACCTTTACTGCCTCCCTCCTACTAACACACATCATCCCTCCCCTCCACCAGAGGAAATACATACATAGTATGGTGGAACAACAGAGAGATGATTGCTCAGTGCTACGGGCCTCTCTGTATTGTTAGTGGATGTGGGTGGGCCTGCACCCCTCCACTCATACTGCCTGCCCTGACCTGCCCCAGGCATAGCCCCTATTCCTCTTTAATCACACACACACACACACACACACACACACACACACACACACACACACACACACACACACACACACACACACACACACACACACACACACACACACACACACACACACACACACACACACACACACACACACATACACACTAACTACACTCCCGCTGCTCGGCCTTATCCCTTCATCAAGACAGGAAGGCTGGATCTGTGCTCACACACACAGTCTCACCTTTTCTCCCCTGCTGTGAGTGTGTTTTCAGCCCTGCTGTAGACAGGGGGATTTTAGGCTGAGTATGGTCCCCAGGGGAAGCCTAGCTTACATCTGCCTCTGAGACAGACATGCATGCATACAGACAGGCACCAGTAACAGGCTGGGGAGAGAGCCAGGCTTAGCTAAACCTCCCCTGATAGATTGGTGTAGGCTGTGGAAATCCCACCGGTACGCAGACCTCAGTGTCCAACATGGGTAGAGTGGCAGTCTACTAGTCACAGCCACGTAAGTATTATGGAATCCCATGGTGGAATTTACTAAAGGTAGTCTGTCTCATGGTGATAGTTTACAGTGAAATACTGCATCCATTCAGTTCATGACATGGACATCAATATATAACAAGATACATTGAAAGAGTTCATTGTTTGTGTGGTGTTTCTGTGTGTCTGTGTGTTTTTGAGACTAATTTAGAGCCAGACTATAAACAGACTAAACACAAGCACTATTCAATAATAAAACCCACATCCTTCTGGGTCAGCCTCAAACGGATCTATGATTGGACAGCCTCTAAAGCCCAACTCTGTCATTGGTTGCGTTGCTGTGGCAGTGTAATCGCTAACGCCTCAGGCATCTTGATGGTACCAGTGATAGTGAAAGGGGAAGTCAGAGAGGGTAGGAGACAGGGGGAGGCAAAATAGTCAAGATAGGAGGAAGAGGAAGACAGGTGTGCAACGCTTTGCTCAACAGATGTTGAAACGTATTCGAGCTCCAATACAAAGCGGAAGTTTGCTAGCAACCCAACCAACGCCACTACAACAAACTCTCAACTGCCGTTCTCAAGCAGGTTGACGTTTCTGACTGACGAAGAAACAGTTAGAGAGTTTATAGTTCAGGATAGAAAGTATAGGGCCTATTGCCTTGAAATATTCCTCCCTAATACACACACTCACACACACGTCCCTCAACACACTCAACAGCAGCATGTTAGTCGAATGTGTTGTTTTTGTCAAACTGTGAATCAGACAGGGAGAGGCTGGCATCAACATGTCATAATAATAGAGCTAAACTTACCCAGAACCCTGCACTACAGCTATTGGTACAGGACTGACATATAATGCCTCTCACTTACTATGTACACCTATTATGTATACAGGCAGAGTGCACAGTCCTTATAGACACGTTATAGTTTTCAGTCTGATACAGGCACTCAACCAATTCTAGTCTGTTATCAAGGGCCTACCAAGTCCATTTATACGATGAATACAAATATTTACACTTCAAATATATTCAGCATAGATCTGGGTCTGGGCCAAGGCACGTATTGCCCTTTGCAGTCCAGATAGAGTTTCACTTTGCCCCTGAAAGCGCCCAGCCCTTTACTAAAAAGAGCTTGTGTTTAATGTGTCTCTCATTGGAAGGGAACATATGTTTCTTTCTTTCAATGTTAGAAAAAAGCAGCAGCACAGCGGTGAGGGAGGAAAGGGGCCATATCGGGTGATCATTCAGCTGGACCCGTCAGCGTTTAGGAGCTGTCATTAGCACCCTCTGAGCAAACACTGTCTCTGTGTTCCACTGATATGGGCTTTAGGGGGTTAGGGTGGGACTCACTGAGATTGGCATGTCTGGTCTGAAGGGGTTGGTCAGCTCTTGGTAAGAGTTGCCCGTTGGCACAGGTCTACGTTCTAGAAGTTCTAACCTTAAGCATTCTGCTCCTTGTGGCTCAATGTCATTTGTAGGTGATCAGGGTTGATCATTTTGCTCTTCAGTGTTTCAATTCAAAGGGACCAGTCACAGGGTCAGTTTCCCACACTGATGTATCTTATCTGTTATACTTGAACCTATCTACGTGTTCTGAAGAGCACTAAAAACATGGGGGGCATCAAGGCCCTATGTCTTCAGTTAATCTGCTGATAAAATGCTATTGTATTGGCCAAAGAAAACAGAAACGGTGGGTGGGAAAGGCACAGCCATTATTCCTAAAGAGATTTTCCATGGAATGGATTTTCAGTACATCGTTAATAATACCAGACATTTTATATCAACCTTTTTATTTGGTCCTCACAGTCCTTATAATGCTGTAAGATGATGCAACAGCCATCTAGAGAGGAAGCTAGTAAGTCTACAGCTTCTGGCATCCATTTTACTTCTTCCATGTATTGAGCACTGGTGTTTGAACCTCATCATCCCTGCCTCCCCGTTGGCCTCCATCTCCCAGCTCTATCTTGTGGTTATGATATCATAGAGAAACAACTGGGCATTCTTTCCTAAGTGCACCCTGACACATAAAATATTCATCCACCACAGAATCCCCTCCGAAATGGGTGCGTGGTGCGCAGAGAACCCTGGTCGAGACCCTACAGAGTGGGAGTCAACCTCTGGCGTTCTACCAGACACATGGATGAGCGGCGTCAGGCCTAAAAAGATGTTTAAACACTGCATTGAACAGCATCAGGCAAAGGGCTCTGTCTCTTAACCTAGAGTCAATGTACGTGCCCCTGTGGAAATCTAATTAGCATAATACAAAAATCCCCATAAAATTCTTTCTGTTTAAGCTCGAGATATGTTTTTTATTTGCATTGGATGTGTCTCAATCCACTGCATCCACCTATGTAACACTGACACTAACTGAAAATCGGTCTTCCCACAGAATTGTCTGTAGCGTCCGAATGGCCTACCAACTATATGAGACTCTCACGACCATGTCGGTTGTATTTCTCTACAAGACCCGCCACCATTGCACCAATCCATTTCCTCTCTATGAGGCTTAAAGGGGTGATGTCTAAGAGAAGACAAGAGGAGGAAGGTTGTGTATACTGTATATACTGTATGTTAGCTTCCACATGGAAAACTGCTGAAGTCGTCTCTTATATATAAAAAAGGGAGGGACAGAGAAGGAAGGGAAGAAAGACAGGGGAGGGAGAGAGAGAGAAGGGGGTGAAGAGGGGGGAGACAGGAGAGCTATAGTCAACCATGTGAGTTGACTTGTAGTGTTAACAGTAACTGTGGGGTTTGGGATAATGAGCACCAGGTTCTAATGAAGCCTCTGTCTGCTCTGCTCCTATGGTTCTCTCTCATGGTAACATTGACTGGCCAACCCCTACTGGAAGTACAGAACAGTGTGTCGTCACCACACTCCCTGCCAGCTGGACCTGAGCCACTGCTGTTTGTTTGTTTGTGTGTATGTGTGTGTGTGTGTGTGTGTGTGTGTGTGTGTGTGTGTGTGTGTGTGTGTGTGTGTGTGTGTGTGTGTGTGTGTGTGTGTGTGTGTGTGTGTGTGTGTGTGTGTGTGTGTGTGTGTGTGTGTGTGTGTGTACACACGTGGGTGATCAAGCGGTATGATCTCTTTCATCACCAAAGCACCAGCCAGTTCATCCCAGACCAACACGGGCCACAGAAAAAAGTTAACAATGATACATTTTTCCCATGGTTATTTTTCCCCTGGTTGTTGTCTTCTTCCACAGAGCTGTGGGATGTATCATTTCCCTGGTTGTTGTCTTCTTCCACAGAGCTGTGGGATGTATCATATCCCTGGTTGTTGTCTTCTTCCACAGAGCTGTGGGATGTATCATTTCCCTGGTTGTTGTCTTCTCCCACAGAGCTGTGGGATGTATCATTTCCCTGGTTGTTGTCTTCTTCCACAGAGCTGTGGGATGTATCATTTCCCTGACCTCAGCTGTTTGAGGTGGTGTTCATCTCTTAATAACTGCACTAGGACACATACATGGGTCTATATTTGGAGGGCCGTTTCTCCTGGCCTCCCCTGTTCTAGGGTGGAGCAGACATAGCCACA